>NW_010331110.1:55894-85907 GCF_000700745.2 Antrostomus carolinensis | reverse complement strand
CTGCGGAGAAGTGGAAAGGAGAAACTGGGTTAAGGTAAATGTGCTCTCAAAGGGACACTGGTAGTTCTCTTAATTTAGGCCAAATCAAAGCCTCACTCCTCTGCCACTAAGTTAGTATCTGACTCCTTATACCTCCCTGCAGCTGTCAACCAAAGATGCCTTCACTTTCTCAGACAATTGGTAGATAAATGAGGAGTCAAATTTTCTCTTCAGCAGTTCCAAGCCATTAGGCTTTCCACATTACTTGCCTGTCTAATCATCCGACCCTTCATCTCTGGAGATTTTGAAATCATGCCCGAATCATAAGTAATGAAAATGAGTTTCCTTCCTAATCTCACACCTTGCCAGCAATCTCTCACAACAGGTGATGCTGCCCTTATGATCCTGATGAGAAATAAAAGCAGGCTCTCCTAACCTTATAGTCCTTCCCTTGGTCAACTCCACATCAAGCGGAAAAGACAGAACTAAGAACTATACAAAGATACAGATAATGGGGATAAAACTACATACAATTGAAGCTTGTTATCATGTAATATAAAAATAAATATTGTATATTATGTGTATTGATCTGAATCTTAATCATAGAATCACAGAATCATAGAATGGTTTGGGTTGGAGGGGACCTTAAAGGTCATCCAGTTCCAACACCCCTGCCATCAGCAGGGACACCTTCCACTAGACCAGGTTGCTCAAAGCCTCATCCAGCCTGGCCTTAAACACTTCTAGGGAGGGGGCAGCCACAGCTTCTCTGGGCAACCTGTGCCAGTGTCTGACCACCCTCACAGTGAAAAATTTCTTCCTAATATCTAAACCTCCCCTCTTTCAGCTTAAAGCCATTTCCCCTTGTTCTGTCATTAACTGCCCTTATGAAAAGTCCTTCCCCAGCTTTCTTGTAGCCCTTTCAGGTACTGGGAGGCCGCTATAAGATCTCCCCGGAGCCTTCTCTTTTCCAGGCTGAAGAGCCCCAACTCTCTCAGCCTGTCCTCATAGGAGAGGAAATCTAATCACATTAGTAAAACAGTATTAAGACCAGTGACTAAGTATAAAGCCCATGATTACAAACCAATCTCAATCTTCTTTGTATGAGCCACTAAAGCCCATGATTACAAACCAATCTCAATCTTTGTATGAGCCACATTTTTTAAAGCAGCATAACAACTCCGAGTATAGAAACTGAGAAGTGAGATCCACTGGTAACAGAGAAACCTCTCCCAAAGTCCATTTTTATTTCAACAACAAAATAAAGGCTGTATGTCTACAAAATCTACCTTGAATTTTCAAAATTAAAAACTTAACTAAACAGACAAATTGCACTTAATGCCATATAAATGGAAAAAATGTATTCTTAATTTACTTTTACTGACTGAGAACCTTTTCAAGTAGCTCTATTTTCTGGTAACTGGCCCAGGACATTATAACTTTATTTCAATATGATGTAAATTTGCCAGATGATAAATGCTGTTTGCAACTGAGCAGAAAATTATATATACAGTGTCATTAGTGTTTTAATGCTCCAAAAGATGATGGAGCTTATGGGTTTGGGCTTCTCACATACTGTTCGAAATATGACATGCAATCACTTTCAATTTTTTGTCAAAATTTCATACTTGGGTATTTCAGCTCGTCTAGATCAAGACTGCAAATTTTTCACTCTTGGTCTCCACCCACCTATTTCCATAAGGTCCTGTTTACACAAAACTTTTTGCATAAAAGGACAGGAGGAATCAAGCTAAGGGATAATGCCAGCAGAATATTATCTCCTTCTACATGAACTTGTACTTTCTGACTGCCAATAAGAAGCCTTATTACACCTTGCTTTTGTCTACTGTGTTATGCTTACCATTCCAATGCAATAAGAATAGAGAAGGATAGCTTTGCTTGATGCCTTTTCATAATTACAAAGTATTTAAAGTCACTCCTTTCAGATAAATATGGGTAGACAATGACTAGCATTCAGTGAAATTGATGAATACTACGTTGAATGCAAAATGTATATAGAGCAACAAAGAGAAAAATGTGATATTTCACACTGAAGCCTTCACATGTCTTCAGGGCTTTTGTGTGACTTTCTGTCTTCATCGCTGAATATACATAACATTTCAAAGATCTTTTCAAAGACCTGCCAAAGAGGTAATTCACATTTTTATAAAAGGAGAGTACAAAATGTTTAATTCTAGTGTTAAATGTATTCACCTCTGCCTCTAGCACTTACCCTTTTCCTTAAATAAATGATTTTTTGGAGAACATGTGTTTTGACTTGAACTGCCACATTTTGCTTGGTTTTAGTCAACACTGATTACCGAGACTGTTAGCCACACATGAAAACAGAGGGGAAGAAACCATACCATCCTACACCTGTTAAGGTTTTGTCTCACTGGATTTGACAGGAAAGCTCTTTGTAGTTACTATTATTTTTTTTTCTTATCCAAGACCAGAACTTTTATTGCACCCATAATTTCTCTTATCAACACATCTGTATCCAACTGTGCTAACATTTCGCTCACCTTCAACTTTTTTTGTTTGTTTTTGGAACATTTCTTTGTGGTTCTAAACAACATAAATTTGGTTTCCTCATCAAGAAGCTCATTTAGCTGCAGCTTGATTGCAAGTAATTTGCCCTAACTATCTCTGTCTTTTAATTGTTTGTGCCTTTTTCTAATCTATAAACTGTAACTTCAGGCAGGCCATTTTTGTCTTACCATTTCCTCTTTGGAAAGGCATATCTAATAACCCACCTCATATCCTGTGGCTTTAGGCATCTGAAGTCATACAAACAGAAGGCATAGACCATTGATTTAACTCCAAGTTCATTTGAAAAAAATACCTCCATAAAATCTCCTTTTTAAGAAATAGGAAAATAAAACTTCATCCATGAAACTCAGTTTGGTGGAAAATAAATATGCATCACCTTGAGTTAATCAGAGGCCAATGAATTTTATTCCCACAGTTCTGAACTGGCACCATTTACCCTACTGGAGATAGAATACATGATCTCATTAGAGTCCCTGGACTTAGTCAAGCCTGCCTTTTTTTTTTTTTTTAAGTAATCTCATTAGGAGTTCTACCAAATATGGTATCCATATAAAATCTCTTTAATTCCTCCCATCTAATCCCCTTTGCCCCAAAAGTGTAACATAAATGTATTAGTCAGATTAGCAGCACATTCAGGAGTAATCCCTTCCAAAACAAGAGAACTATATGTATTTTTCCTGATCCCCAAACTTTTGTTAGTGTTAATTATTCAAAAGCTGGCTGGCAGTGTGAATAATACTTTTCCCCCATCCAGGCTGAATAGCAATTGGAGAATTTGCATTTGCTGCTGCTTTTTCTTACAAAATAAGTATTTTCTCTGCATTTTTTGTTCTGAGCAAGTGCCTGCTCTGACTCCCACTGAAGTCTGTGGCCAAGCTCCCAGATGAATGTTTTCAGCTGTCTTACTTTATAGCACTTGCATAAAGCACAAAACACACACAGGAGTGTGGCAGACTTGGGATGGGGAAAGAATGCCAAGGACAGTAGGGTTTCTTTCTCTTAAGGTTCCTTAGATAGGTATTTTCTCACATGATCTCAAGACCACAATTAGCTATTGCACTTGCCTGATGAACACCAGGGATTCTACCCAGAGGACTGCTCTTAGCAAAAATAATAAGTATTTTCTGACTCTGATGATAAAAGTTTAGAAAGCTTTATCACTACCTTGAGCAATTTTCCTTCCCATTTCCATTCCACTGAAAATATTAAGACTACATTATGAAACGAAGACCATAACCATGCACCCAAACTTCAAACAAACACCAATGAAAAGCTTTTAACCAATCTCTGGCAGCTTTCTGTGAGGGAATCAGCAGACGTGTGGACGTATACTCAGAGAAACATGCACTAGACACATGCATGTATGTATTGTCCCTTCAGAGCATTCTTGCCCGTGTAACTTGTTTTCTTGATGAAAAAATAAAAGGAAGCAATGTGACTAGACAGCCTGCACAGTTTATTGACATTGACAGTAGTCAGCTATTTTGAGAAGAAGGCAAATTGGCTGAGAACTATTTTATAAGCTAAGTGGCTCATGGCTTCTTGTATGACCCTGTGAATTATTGAAGTGTTCCTAAAGCTCGTCCAGTTTTCTTCAAAACCTTTTCAATTCACACTGGAAGCCTCAGGAGTTGATTATACTGCAGTATCTCACATGTAACCTATGGGGAGACTTCCATCTGGCAAAGCCAAACTGGCATGAATGAATACCAAGACCCCTCAAAACCAATATAATCAAGTACTTTAAAAAGTATACTATTAAAAAGAAGGTAAAAAATATTTTGAATTCTGAGAAACAGATTAATTTTGTGTGAAAGCTGTGACTTCCCCTCCCTACAAACACTCGCATGCACACACACCTGAAACAAGGAAGCAATTTCCAATTGCCTGATTCCAGTTAGGAAAAGAAACTCTAGCTGTCTTATGGACACAAACTGCTTTTGCCTAAAAGACTCAGAATGCCAAGTCCCAATTCTTGGGAACCTAAAGGACACAGGAGTTGAGTTAACAGCACTGAGCTGCTAAAACACTTCTAAATAAGCACAATTAGCATAACATTTCTGAAAGTCCCTTGGGGACAAAACAGTTCGAGTCCCATTTGGAGATTTTATGAGAGGCTCCCAGACTCATTTCCAGGGGGGACCCATGCTCTTCCATCAAGTGAAAATTCTGTATCATTTACAAAAAATCCTTTGGGCTTTTCTACTCCCTATTCCCACTGCAGCTAGTGAGAGACTGGGCTGACTGAGAATGCACAATAACTTATTTAGGACACTAAAAATATTAATTCTACAAGTAAAGTATTGACTGTTTGGATTAATGAAGCAGATATGGTTAATAACAGGAAAGACACCAACAAAATGCCACTAGCATGCTGAGTGGGAATAATATAATACACCATGACCATATGGACTCATGAGAGTAATTACATATGAGTAACCCATCTGATCTTTCATGTTGCCAGGCTTTTATCTCAGATAGTCATTTTTCTCTGCTATTACCAGCTTTTTGTTCTAATGAAGAACATCCTCCCCTTTCACCATCCTTATTATGTCTAAGTAATCATTATACACGGATACAGAAGAGGGTGAATTCCTCAAAGCAGATGCATGCCAAGTAACTGTAAAACTTCCTTTCTGCAAGGACAGAACAAGCTATATAAGCTCACTTAGTACCAGCAGATAATTCTAATTTGTCTGGTTTTAGTGGACACTCCCACAAATTTTAACACAATTCACACAGTGAAGAGAGTGAAGTATTGAATTTAGAAAAAAAAAAGAAAAAGAATAAGTTTTTCTTTCTTTTAAGAATTACATCTTTCAGGAAAAAATACAGAAAAAGAAAGACACTTGCATTTGATCATTCTATCAAGAATTACATCTTTCAGGAAAAAATACAGAAAGACACTTGCATTTGATCATTCTATCGACACACTCTCTGGTCAGTTCAAGTGAAGGGGAAGCACACTGGACAAAATAGGAACCTGGTTTTTGGAAATATAGATTATATCCCATTGTGGAGTCATAACATCTTGGGGCTCTCCACATGCATGAATTTCCCTCTTGTCTTTATATCTGCATTGAAAACCAAAGAAATAGCTTTCAGTGTGAAATGAATGCCCAAATATTAAATAGATTTTACACAAGTGGCAGGGGTAAGAAGAAAAGAATAACAAAGCTATGAGCTGAAAAACATAATTGGGACTAGAGGGTAAGAAGGTAGATTGTGTTTTCCAGAAGAAAATGACACAGTTCTATTTTTCCTACCTTTGCAGAACTTCAGAAAAAAGCCCAGACAGAAATCCTTGTTAATGTTGGTTTCAGGCATTCCTACACTGTTCACTCTGTTTTCAAAAGGGGTGAAGGAGAAAGGGCCAGGTCAAAGTAGGGGGACATTTAAACAAGTGAACAGATGCACTTGTTCATCTCAAGTGGGGACAAACCTGGAATAATTCCAGCTAGATCTGAGTCAGAGGAAATTTCTCTGCTATGAAAAGGAGATTAAAACCAGGCGTCACTACAGTCAGTAATAGCTTCCTTGTAGTTCAATTTTAATATTCAGGGGAGCTATTCAGACCCAGTGTAACCCTTTTGAATGGGTGCTGCAGAAACATGAAGGATTACAGTTTCTTACTACATGCATGTCTCCTGGGAGACTTTACAACCTATAAGAAATTCAAGCTGTGTATAATAAAGAATCCAACACACCTCAAAGTGGAATTTGGTTCTGTTGGTTACTGGCTGTAGATATAGAAAATAAGAGCTTGCAGGAGTGTCTTTTATGTCCATTTATAAACTAGTTACACCATGCTGGCACCAAAATGCTTAAGACAATTTGTTCAGTTCCCATAAGGCAATGATTTTACTCATTTGCTCATGTCTGATGTTGAATGTTTTCTTAACGCACATGCAAGAATTGTTCGGACACAGCAAACCTGATTGAAATAAAATTTTCCTAAAATACTGGCTAGGGACTCCCAGCCATGCCAACAGATCTCTGACAAACTCCTCTCTGTGACTCTGAGAAGAGCTATTTGCTTAGTCTCAAGGCAAAGATGGGCAAAATTCCACTCTGTGGCCCAAAGCCTAATTTTTCATGTACTTGCATGAGATTAAAGTTTGCTACGCTTTTAGGGAATTAGGGAAAGAAAAATGTCAACCGTTGAACTAAAAAATGAACTCTTTGCAGCAAACACTCATTGTTGTTCTTTTCTGTAAACAGAAAAATTCCTCGCCTCTATATAGAAGAAATAACATTAAGAAAATGCATTTTTGCTTTCTCCAAAGGTGTGAGTTCCCCACTGAGGACAGTTTTCCCATGTAGCTGTAGGTTTTTGAACCCTCAGAACCATTTTTTTTTTTTTTTTCTCAGTTGGTAGCTTGTAGTCACATTAACCCCATTAAAATCTCTTGTTCTGCTCCAGATTGACACTGGAGTATCTCTGACAGACAGACTAGCACCTGCACCTGAGGATTAGTTCCATTTACCCTGTGCAGCAACAAAAGCTCTTGTTTTCTTGGGAAGGTTTGAGACAATCTTCTGATGTGCTATGAAGTTATTAATGTTGCTTGATATTTGCTTTGACAGCTGCTCTGTACCCTCTTTAATCATCTTCATCATGGTTCACAGCTCTTTTTCCCCTTCATTTCACTTTTGCCTATGCTTCTTAGGGAGAATGATGCGATACATAAGTTGATAAATCTTTCAGCCCTTCGTGTATTTCCCCCTTTTATCTTCGCTTCCAAAGTTTCACTGTTTGGAATTTTTTTCCTACTGTTCAATAAGAGAACAGAGAAATGTTCTAGATGCAAATACCACTGGAATATAGTATTTTTAAAATATTCTGACTCTCATGTGAGAAAATTAGTTTGCAGCGCCCATCCATTCAACAGGTAATTTGGTTATGCATTAAAAGAGCTCCTTCAATACTTGAGAAAAAAATTGAAAAATCATTATGAACATTAGCTGCCTGCCTTTATTTGGCTGCCTTTCTTTTGAAGTTATTGATAATAATTAGAGGAGCAACCTCTGCTACACAAGAGCTTTCTCTTCTGATGACACTTTTTGGAATGATGTCATACTTTGTCACCTGCCTTCCATTTCCCAGGACAAACTGTTCACTGGGAAGCTGTAGCTGTGTCTGTCTCTGCTGTCAGTCAGGCTCCCATTTCTGCCTGACAGGGTGCAATGCAGGAGTACAGATTCTCAAAGCAATGTCACTGTCATCCACAGCTCCCCTAAAAGTCTTGTTCCCTCAGTTGCTGCTACAGCAGGGGTACAACCTGGTTTGGACCCACATGTTCTGGCCTTAAGATTTTAGGTCCAATCCACTTCCCAAGAGGGACTGACAAAGATTTTCAGCTGTGGGATAGCTCCCTCCAATACGATCTAGGGATCAGCAGCTGGCAGTCAGAGATGCCAGAGGACTGCAATCCCCCAACTGAAGAAGCAGTGATCTTCAGGTGACTGCAGCAAATGCGAAGCTTCCCAGAGGGCCAGTATATCAGCAGTATTAGAGATAGCCAAGAAAATCCATTACCCAAAGCTTTCTTCTAGGCCTCGTAACCTATTTCTCGCTTCATGGGACAGCATCCACATTCCACGAGGGTCTCTGTTGAGCCAAGCTTCTACATTCACACATCTTTCCACAATTGTACAGACAGGGATTTGCCAAATGTCAAAATACTCTATCTGGTTGGTATTACTGAGAAGGCTAATGAACACCCAAGCTTCGACCTCCTTGACAACAGTGCAGTTTGGAGATTGAGGAAGCCTGCAACAATTTGGGGGATTCACAGAGAAAACAAACAAACAAACAAACAAACAAACAAACAAAACAAAAGTAAAACAAAACAAAATTTTGAAAAAGGGAAATAAAGTCTTCAGTCATCTATGAGGCACTTGGAAAATATTGTTGTACTTCAAGGTTTACAAACAGGAGCCCTGACTTCAAATTCTTGGGATCAAACTTCCGTTTCTCTCAATCACACTAAATTAATTCTTTTCATGTCAGTAGATTGCATGCATCATAGAAAAGAAATGGCTCTTGATATCTGTCAGTTTCAAAGTCAGATGATTATGATCAAAGTTTAGCATCCCAGTGCCTTACTGGGAAAATCCATTTAGAAATACAATGGGGGAAGCAAAAGCAGAGCTACTCCACATTGATTTACAGACAGGGTGTATCTAGGAACTGAAAATACACAGGTATGATCTTTTCCTTGTTCTTCACACACTGTAGTATTCACGAGAGAGTATCAGGGTGGCTGCTTTCCCCACATGCGTACACTTTATGTCTCATCTCACAGAAAACAAACATTTAGCAGCAGTGGAAATGCAGAGCTTTTATAAGGTGACTTTCTCCCTCTCAGTAAAATCTTTCTGTCCAGCTATACTCTACCACACATGACAACAGTCTCCAGCTCAGCTGCTGCAACATCAAAACCCACACGAGACACTGTAGTCTCCCAAACACCGCTCTGTATCACAGCATCTGACTCTTCCTAATTAATTTCCTTTGTTGTACAGAGAGCATCCAGGAGCTAATTGTTCTGATGAGACAGATAAAACATCAAAGGATGTTTCAAAATATGTTTAAAAACGTGGCACGTTGACAGTACTGCAGTCTGAAGCTCACCAGAATTCAACCAGCCTGTGCCAGGGAAAGCTGGTCCTTGAGGCCTCATCAGGGTGTTGGAGTACTGCCTCAACCACCCGCCTTTGCAGGGGAGTAAGAGCTCGGTGTACAGTTCTGTCTTCATATTTTTGCTTCCTTAGCCGAGGCTGTTGACAAGGATGCAAGCTCTCTCAGTTGTAGGGTTGTGGAGTCTCCTTCTCTGGAGACATTCAAGACCCGCCTGGATGCCTTCCTGTGTGATCTCATCTAGGTGTTCCTGCGCCGGCAGGGGGATTGGACTAGATGATCTTTCGGGGTCCCTTCCAATCCTCAACATTCTGTGATTCTGTGAAGTGATAGAAGATGATCCCCTGCTCTTTTGCCTTCCCTCCCTAAATCCCCTTCCAGTTCCACACACTCACTCTCACTAATTTCAAGTAAGTCCTAAGTGGTCATCAGACAGTAATGAGTTTTTCCAATTGTCAGGATGGATGGATTTGAACTACTGACCCAAGAATTAAAATGCTCCATATGTAGTTATCTGCTCATTCACTAATTTGTCTGTGTCTCACTAACAGCACAGAATATAGCTTTGATTTCTGATCATATCCTTCCACTTCTCACAAGAATAACAGTACCTCAGCCAGAAAGAGGATTCACTCAAGCCCTCACTACCTGATGTTTAAGTTTTCTTTCTCCTCTAACAGAACAAAAAAGTAATATAAAAATCTGTCAGCCCAATTCTAGTAACTGTAAAAAAAGTTTTTCCCTTAAAAGGATTGTTCAAATGATGAACAACAAGAAATGTGAAAAAAAGAAAAGTGAAGGAGAGTGAGAGATTAAGACCTTAACACAGTACATAGGCACATGCTCACCTAGCTTCATGGGACCTACATAGGTGCACAAGTGTTGTCACGGATAGGACTGTGTCTTTGAAATAGGGCCTTGGAAAAGAGGAAAGTGGAGAGAGAACAAAGAAAATATGAGAAGCTTTTAAACTATCTGAAAAAGAATTGTAGGCAAAGAAGAAAAATGGCTGAAAGAAACAAAGGAAACAGGGAAAAAATAAATTGTGCTCAAGATGTCACAAAAGAAAGCAAGGTCACGGTAGCATGAGGAGAGATGCAGGGAGAACATCGAGCTATATGGGGGGTAGCTGCTGGAAACCACAACACAGATGCGACAGAGCAGCCTGGCAAAAAACAGGAGCCCTCACACTCTGCAAAACAGCATGCTCCTTCCCCACCTCCTGCCCTCCCAGCACTGAGGGACTAGTCCCAATTCCCGACAGCTTTGCAGGAAAGAGAGGTAGAAAAATTTTACGCAAAATGCCTTTGAGCCCTGCAGAATTTACAGCAAGAATCAAGACAAAATTCTCTCCTGTCCCTGGACTGTCAGCATTTTTTTCAGGATGGAGGCTAGTGGTACTGTTTTGATAACAAAGCTTGTTGATACAGATACAAAGGAGGTTCTTGGAGGTCAAACATCACCCTTGGAAAGTGAGCGAGAAGTTTAACAGACTCACAATGTTGGTTTTGGTGTTTGACCTTAAACAATACATGAAACTTGCAGGATAAAAGAAAAGCAGAATTATAAACATGAACTGAAACAAGTTTTCAGAGTCCTATTTAAAACATAAACATGAAATGGAAACAGCAAAAATAATCACATATGAACAGAAAAAAAATAACAAAATCTAAAAGCTTCTATTAGAACTGTAAGGGGGAAAGTATTCAGAGCAGATATATGTCCTGTCTCTTGTTATTTTTTATGATTCAGGCTGAGTAACTGAAAGAATCAGACAGTTCAATCTGACTGGAAAGGGTATTTTCCCATGTTACATCTTAGACTTTGTTTTAGGTTCTTTTCAGTGCTGTTGATGGAATGAGATGAAGAGATTAAGTTTCACCTATATGGTACTAAAGATATGTGGACAGAATTTATCTCCAGATTGGAGTTTAGGCCTAGGCCCAGAGGTACGGCACTACTGGGCACAGTGCCTTTGGTGGCCACCACCACAAGTGTTGGCAGCCTGCTCAGCACCTCTCAGCATTTGGCCTTATGTGTGGAGGTTTGAAAATAACTTTTGGCTGGATGGTTCTCTGCCAATGATAGATGAAGTTTCACTGAAAACGTCACAGGCTATGTAACTTTACATTCATAACATGTTCTTTTATCCTAGGGTTTTAGACTTCTTTATTGTGAGACAAATACCACATCTCTAAAATATAAATACCTAAGAGATAGAGAGAAAACCAATATGGGAGAAAATGGATATTTGTAACGAACATTTGAAAACAAACCTTTCTGACCTGGGATATGATTATATTTTTTCCTTTTAAAATGGGGACAAAATGGCAGCATTTTCCTCATTTTCTTCCCTTCAACTTTTGAAGTTTCCAATCTGATTTTGACTCAACAGAGTCCTTTTCAATATACATCTTCAAAGCACATTTCAAAAAATGAAAAGTCATTGCAAAGTAAAACTTAAAGTTTCTGATTTGTAAAAGCATCTTCAAAATTTCTCATTAGAAATAATGACATTTCAGCATAACTGACATGGCACTAAATTTAGATGAGTCAAAATGGAAAGTTGTTCTTGAAGAAAGTTTTGCAGTTGGCTGTAATACTCACTGTAAATTTGACATAACAAGAAACACACTTATCTTCTGACTATACAATTTACTTAGCCTGGTAACTACACAGGGCATCCATCAGGATTTCCTTCCCAGAAAGGAAGTGTATCCTGATAAAAGCTGAGCTCAGGACTATCATCTCCATCTCACCATGAAGTGAGGGGACTTTCCCAAGAACACGGAGAAAATCAGACCTGAAGGTGGGTTAGACCTCCATTGTTGGTGACTGCTAATCATGCATTCAGACCACGGTTTTCCTTTACAGGAAGCAGTGGAGAAGAGAAAGAACAAGTGGTTCATACAATTTAGAAGGAACCTAAAAGTTTAATTACGATGACAGCAGTTCCTTGGGGGAATATTGCATGAAACCGGTAACACATCCTCACCTGAGGGGGATGATATCCCTGTGCAGGAAACTTTTGCAGATAGGAATTCAGGTGTGCTAAGTGGAGGAACTAGGACCCTAGGACCATGGGGCTGAGAGGAGGGGCCAGAAGGGTGGGTAGGACTAATTGCTGACTTGGTTTGAGTTGTTTTCCCATGGCTGACACAAATTTACCTACATATTACCAACCTATTGGTTAAAAAGGCTGTAAGTACTTTTGGTTTCTCCCTTCAATCTCCTTTTCAAACCTGAGAATGTATTTCACAGCTATGTCATCCCATCCCTACTCTGCACCTTCTGTTTATATGATAATGGTGAAATATCACTTTTTTTCACAAGCTAGAAGCCAGATTTCTTTTCCATTCATCCATTATAGAGCAACAATAAGAAAATGAATACTCTTATATCCATTATATATATATCAAGAGACTGAATCTACCTTTTTATTCCAAGAGCTAGAGATGACTGCATAGCTCATGAATTACAAAGCAATTTTGAGACACAACAGCAGCAGAAACAGTAGTAGCGTCTGGCACAATGTACCACACAGATGCGGTATCAAGAGATTGAAAAGTAAAGGGACTTTCTATCTATTTATCCATCCATCTCATTACTGTGTGGCTTTTACTTCCAACGTGGGAAAATAAAATCTTTTACACACTATGTCTTCCATGCATACTCAACTACTTAAGCACGGTTGATTTATGAAGCTTATATCAGTGGCATAAAATATAACCATGTCACAGGATTTGGAGAGGTATGTTCAGACAAACATGCCGGAATACCCAAATCTATGAGTTAAGATGCACAGTATAAAAATAATAAATATATTGTTACCATAAATTAAAGCTGTAAAGATTTTTTTTCTTACTTATTGGCAAAGGGAGCAGTCTCTCCAGTGTCAGAATTGAACTGCAGGGCGCTAATAAAACATGACACAAATAACAAATAAATTTCCTCTGTATTGAATGGTTACAGATTTATTGAGGTCTCTTATACCAAGATCTATTGAGAGTTGTATAATCTAACGTAAAAAATTTACAGCTAGGAGATAAAATGTGGATAAAATAACCATTACCTTACAATATTATTTCAACTCTTGCATCTAATTTGAATATTATTTAATACAAAACATGCAGTTTTGGTGGAGAAAGGCATTTACACTGAGTGAAAGTCATTCCAGTACTTTGAAACTGAATTACAACAAGAAGAGAGAGTACATTAAGTTTTCCTGACATTTTAGAAGTACATAGATTTACATATAAACTAGTGGTCAACTCTCTTTAAGCTACATGGGCTTTTCAGTCATTTGTACTCATGTATTTTTTCCAGTTCTCAACAGATTTCTACCCCTTTTATCAAACAGTTTAGGTATCTATGCTATCTTGGCTAATTTAAATAGCACGGAGCAGATCTTCAGCTGGAGACACAGCACAGAGGTGACTGATTTACACCATCTTAGAGTCTGGCCAAGTTCAGCTCTGAAAATAAATTCCAACTAACCTGACTGTGTGGATACCACTGTAAGTGAGTACAGACTGTAGTTCTGATTCTGTTTTCATTCACCGTAGTGTCAGTTCAGAAATAAAGCAATGAGTTCCATGTCGGCTTGAATGTAAGCCAGCAAGAGAAAAAACAATTGGTTCTCTGGACCTAATTTTACTTCTGCTCAATTCTATGCTGATGAAACTGCACTGACATAAAAGTGTGGTCACTCTCTATTTATACAAGTATACATAGAAACAGAAATGACTTCACATTTTATTCTGATTCTGTTCCATTTTGCAGAACTTGCCAGGGCAGATACCACATTTTTCAAAACTTCATTATCCTTTGTTACTGTCAATTTAACTGAAAAATAAATAACTCCTTGTTCAGTAAGCTTAGTTAACTTTTTAAGAAATTTCCCAAATGGAAAATTTGTATACAGAAGATTGCTACCTGCAAATCTGAGCATTTTACTGTGAAAGATATTCAGGAAAGCCTGAGACAGAAAAGATCTTTCTTTCCTGCAAATATAAAGCAAATCTCCCTATTTTTTGATTTTCAACTACTGTCATGTAAAGAGGTTCTGAAAAACTTTGTCACTTAGTGAGGAGACCAATCTGCTTTCCCCTGCAACCTACAAATTTTTTTGGAAAGAATTCCATGTTAAGGTAAGGTGCTCTGGACATCCAAGTCTTTGCTGGAAAGCCTAAAGAGGTGGGATATTTGCAGTGATGGGGCAATCTCCCTCCATGTTATTAGATCACCATTCAACCACAGTGTTCAAGGTTGATTTCCAGAAGGTGAGAAGCAAACAGATTCATAGATAACCCAGATCTCCTGACAATTCTGTCCAGATGGGTTAACAACACTAAATAGCTGTCAACCTAAATGTTTATTTATCAGAAAGTAGACACCTTCTCTAGATTGTTTAACAAAGAACTACCAGGAGCTGTCAGAGGTAATGGTGTGCTTAGTGTTTACCTTGAAGTCAGTTGCATTCATTGACCTTGAGGTGAAAGGCTCGGTAACCTATTCCCAGTCCTCTGAGCCTTTCCGGTTACAAAGTTTAGGGAAGAAGTATCTTGCTGAGTTTCTTTACAGAAACTGCCCCAAAGATTTAACTGCTAATGCTTTCTCTGACTGTTTTTACAACTCTAAATTTTCTCTGATGGGCTTAAGGACCCTGCTGTTCCGAATGCTATAAATTAATATAAAATCTCCCTTCTGCTCTTATGTTTAGACACTTATTTTTAGTTTGTGAGTTTGTATGTTGTTCAGCAGACACATGATCCTTTACCTATTGAAACAATGGATTGAGGTGTTTCTCCTGTTTTTCTCCTCAAAATGCAAATGTGGAATGCAGGCTGTTCTAGCCCAGCCATTCAAAACAAACCATCCCCAAAGTCATGTGCTCTGGTGAGGTTAGAGGTACATAGACCTTTTGGCCCAAAGGTTGCCCTTTAGGGCTTTGGTGATGATCTAGTGTAATAGCACACTCTTCATGTTTCTGCCAAAGATAGCCATTTATCTTACAACTGTTTGGTGCCTGCTTTAATCTGCTTGATATTTGACTGTCCCAGTTGCAGAATAGTGCAGGGACACTTTGACAAATGACTGACCCCAAAACCAACCCTTCACTTTTGGATGAAATGGTTTGCCTACAGCATTCCCTGTGAGAGGGACTAAATAGTGTCAGTCACATGTCAGGAGTAAGATTTTGTACCTCAAAGGCAATAATTTGGGCTAGCACACAGGATAGACTGTAATAGTAAATGAGAGTTAATAGTCTGGGCAACTGGGTTGCCTCCTGTCATTCATGATATTGCATTTTGCTGTCTCTATTCTGTTTTACCTTTTAATTTATCTGTGTGTAAAGTGGTTTTGGTACTTATGCTTACCTGTCCATAAGGAGTGGTGTTTAAAGCTAATGAATACATGCTTTTGAACTCCCTGGATGAAAGAAAATATGTAAGTGCAAATTATCCTCTTGTCTATCCTCTGTGAAGTCTAAACCACTTTGATGTGATTGTGATCTATGTCACTTGTAGTGTGTATTATAGGAGAGGTTCTCACAGCAATGACTGTAAGTAAAGCTTTGAGTAACACAAAGTAACTCGTGAATGTGTAAGTTCAAACAAAGGATGGAAATTATTATTTTAGGCATAATACAAGGATTTGGTTAAAGTATCTTTAGCTTTTAAATTACTTGCTCTCCATTTTCAGATACAAGCTAGCT
This sequence comes from Antrostomus carolinensis, assembly GCF_000700745.2. Classification (NCBI taxonomy): domain Eukaryota; kingdom Metazoa; phylum Chordata; class Aves; order Caprimulgiformes; family Caprimulgidae; genus Antrostomus; species Antrostomus carolinensis. The sequence continues at coordinate 70,014 of NW_010331110.1, read as the reverse complement.
TTCATATCCTCCTTGAATTGTTAGAGGCCAGACCCTCAGGCTGGTATAAACCATCAGTACTTTACTGATGTCAATAGAGCCATCCTGATTTGTATTTAGCTGAGTAACTGGTCCAGTGAGGTGTATTCACAAATGTAGCCAGGGGCAGTAGTCCACTGAGATGGTCAGTAAAAGCAATGTGAATAAAAGCTGCCAAGTATGAAAGATTAAATTTTTAAATTTTACAGTCTCACTAATAATATGAAGAAAGACTGCCAAATATGAAAGCTGAAATTCTTAAATTTTATAGTCTTACTGATAGGGTAACTACATAGGTTAGGGGCAGCAGCTGATCTCTTTTCTCTGGTGACCAACGATAGGACCAGGGGAAATAGCAGGAAGATGTGCCAGGGGAGGTTTAGGTTGGCCATTAGGAAAAGGTTCTTCACCCAGAGGGTGGTGGAGCACTGGAACAGGCTCCCCAGGGAGGTGGCCGTGGCACCAAGCCTGACAATATTCAAGAAGCATTTGGCCAACGCCCTCAGACACATGGTCTGAATCTTGGGATTGTCCTGTGCTAGGGCTAGAATCTGACTGAGGACCCTCGTGGATCCCTTCCAACTCACAACATTCTATGATAGGTTAAGTAAACCATCTCTAGATTTGAGCCACCACTCACCTTTGATCTTTGCACTAAGAATGCTTTAAGGAACTGTTAGCAATTCTTTATGAATATATTAATATAAATATTGATATGTCTATTGCACTGATGTAAGCCTGAGAAAGGCTGAGAATTAATGTAGACTTTGAGAAATAATTCCCATCTTTTTACCTCTGCAGATGACCCAATTTGAGTCAGTCATGCAAGCAGGTGAGCAGGTTTGTTCACACACGGCTATCTGTATTCCCTTGCTGCACTCTGTCTATTTAGTTAGCACTGGAGCACCACATTGCTATAGGCTCCTCTCTGCAGGAATAATATTGATTTCTGTTGAATGCTTTCTCCTAGGAGAAAACAAAAGAAAAGCTTCAATTTTTCTAGTCCGACAATGAAAAGTTAATGGGGAACAGAGTTTACAGCATGGGAAAAGGAAGGAAAAAAGAGGGAGGTAGGGAGGAGGGAGCTAGAAATGAAGAAAATTTAAAGGATGCAAGGGGAGAAGGATGGATGTCAGAAGGATTTATGTCAGAAAGGTAGTTTTTCAGTTTCATCTCTCCTGAAATGTTCACTGGCTCAGAAGAACTGAGGTCCCCACGAACTAGTACCACAGAGTTTTCACAGGCAATGTGCAGGACTTCTTTCTTTTTTAAAATCTCCAAAACATCATTTCAGTCTCCCCAAACTCCTTGATAAGTACATAATATTTCTACAGATAATATGTTACATGCACTTTCCTGCAAGGTCAATACTACATATGTGAATGCAGGAAGCAAGAGGAGGAGAACAGCAGCTGGGACTAGATAATCAAATCCAATTCAGTGACTGAGCTGGTTGCTTCTTCTCACCCTCAGTTTCCAAGCAGTACCTGATTCACTACAACAATTCTGCTCATTGCTCTGTCTTTTTGTAATTATTTTTCAAAAAGTGTTCTCAGAGAACCTTCCCTTGATGGAAATAAAAAGTAGGCAAAATATACCTACAGATTCAGGCATTTGCCCTATTTATGGCTCTTCCTTTTCACCTGCCCTCTTTCCACCTTCATTTTAAACAACAGCAACTTGCACTTCATGCCTGTAAACTCAGCAGCAAAACTATAACTGGCTTCAATGGAATAAATGCTTTCAATCATAACAGAATATTGATGATACTTACTATTTTATGAAACTGCTGTATTTTTTCCACTCCATAAAGCATCCCCCTCCCTCCTTTTTTGTTCCACCAAATGACTAATTTAATCTGTTTAATCTGTAATTAAACACAGTCTTAAGCACGTAACTTCTTTCCCTTGATGATATTCCTACTTTTGAGACTGATTTTCTTCACTGCCAAAACCTCTTTATGCCAATGAAATTTTTTTGCATTATCATTACGTTTATCCTTAGCTTGTACAAAAAGCACAATAGCGTCTCCTTACAAAATCTGCTTTTAAAGAAAATAAGACTCAGACAATAATAAGATTTTTTTTTTTTCTTCAAACCAGTTCACAAGGGGAGGAGGGGTAATTTTCCATCACGCTCTCTATTCTGATTACCATAAGAGGCATTTGAAATGTTCAGCCCTTTGGTTTCAATGCATGCTCTAAATGAGTGCACTTTGGTGCAGACTCTGAAATAACAAGTTTCTGAAATTAATAATAAGTTCCTTTGTATGGAAGTAATCCCAATTAAAAGTAAAGGAGTCTGAAGTGTAGACAAAACCCGTTCCACCTTCATTGATACCCATTCCTTGGATGTGTAAGCGGAGGCTGGTTAGATTGCAACAGGTTACAGGCAGGAAGCTGTTCTGCAAGAAGCTTCATTTTGTGAGTGTTACTCCTCTATCCCTGGCATTTTTAGGGACAGGCTACAGTTAGGCTAACAGGACCTTTAGTCATATTCATATATTCTTAAAGGCAGCAGTACAAATAGCCTTGAATGGTGCTCCTTGTGCAGGGAACTAAGTGTTTGGTACTTCTGAAAATCAGGCCAATTGTTCAGATACCAATAAAAACCAAAATAGTTAAAGTCTGAATGTGTAAGACCCTGTGTCATATTGCTCCATTATCTTCTGCAACGCCATTCCAGGGATGCAGTTAAAGCCTCAAAGGGGTTTTTTAATTAAAAAAAACAACAACAACAACAACAAAAAGAGAGTGTACTTGATAAGCCTAATCCCCCTCTAGCTGAAATGGCATCACTGGCTTCATTAGTGGGATTAGGTTTGTGTTGCTCTGCATTGGCATATTTTGAATCTCTGCTGCCTAGCAGTGTTCTCAGACAAGCGATTAATAGTGCTAACCATCTTGGTTAATATTAGGGCAAAGAGACGCTCCTTCTGATATGCCATTTAGGTTAAATGCATTCTCCTTCTGTTCAACTCGTCTGATACCAGAATGTTAAGCCAAGAACTTATCTAAGTAAAAAGATTAAACATATCTCTGAGGAATGCACAACATCATTACAGCTGAATCATAAGGTTAAAGTGTTGCACTGAGGTTGCAAAACATCAGATACAGAAGAGATTGAAAGGATAAATCCTTACTCATTTAGCATAGTTGCCCTGTTCCACCTGCTAATGAAATTGCTATGTAAAGTGCATTGGAAAGGGGCTCTGCACGTTAGATATTTCAGTACAAGTTTCATTGCATTCTGCTATGGAAAATGATGGCTTATTGTAATCATTCTTTAGGCTTGTTTTTCACTTGGGATCAGAGGAATGTAATTCAAACATAAAGAGAGTTGACAATAATTCATTCTTAAAGAGCCCTGTAAAGATATGTGGCCAATACTGTGGCCTCTTTCAGGAAAAATAATGGTCAGACATTTTGCATGAAATTATCATTTCATTAATGTACCGATCGTTCCAAATCCTTTCAGACTTAAGTATGAATTAAAAAGTATCATATTCATCTTAGAGCTGTAGATACAAGCCTCATCACCTGCCACAGCATTACATTTTATTCGCCTCTGGAAACAGAGTTGTGTTTATATATTTGAGCATTAAAAGTCCCATGGAGAAAAGGACTTAATCACATGCTTAAGCAATTTGGTGAAGCAGAGTCTAGGGTGGGCACTAACCCTCTTCACTTGTGAGCATTTTAAAAGTAAGCAGACTAATTTTAAAACAATCAGGAAGACACTGTAAGGTGAGACTACATCAAAGAGTAATTAGACTGCAATGTCACTGAATAATATTAGGGATACAGGGATATTTTTCAGCTTTTCCCAACAAGTTTGCATGCATAAGCTAAATGGAATATTCCTTTAAGGCAATGCATTCTACAGATGTGAAATATAGCCTGAGATTGCCTTAAAATTCAGGACGGTATATTTAGTCAGTTGGAAATGAGGGGTTTCTACGACATTTTGCACTGTGCAAGCTGTATAGGACAATGTTTCTGTCTTAAGCTGCCAGAAGCATCCAAAGGTGGGGTTTTAACCAACAGTCAGACCAAAGGTGTATTTGAAACAGATTACCAAAATAATCTAATTTAGACACTAAGTATGTGCCTTAAGTGCTGTCCAAATGAAATTCCCATGACCTCATGGCTGTGGCCTTTGATTCTTTTAGAAGCTGATGAAGATTTCAGTGAAACAATTGATAGCTATCTCAGAAAACTCTCTGTAGGTGCATGTAAAAACTGGATTTTTTTTAATGATGGCTGAGCTTCTGATCTCAACATGCAACTCTGCTAGGTCTCTCATTTCCAGGCATATCTGCCTTAAACAGGCTGTAAGCACAGCCAAGGGCAGCAGAAGCCTAAATTGTACATCCACTTCTGCCACAGGTTAGTCCTTGTAGTGCTAATCCCTGAAAAATAAGTAGCTCCCTAGACAGGAAGACTAATGATCCTCATTTCCTGTAAATTTATGGCTTGTGGCTAATTGGATTTGGCTGTTTGGGAAGATGAAAGAGCCATCAGAAGTTCTCCTTGCAGCTGTATCTTCTCTATGGGCTTCTTCCTGAGTGAGAGGACTCTTGGATGTCTCATAAGAATTCAGCTCTTTTGCTGAGGTACTTTTTCTTGTGCTTCCACACCTGTTTTCATATATTTTTTTAGGAATGCTGTTCTTACATTCTACCTATATCAAACTTAATTGGAATAGGACAGTAGGTGAGAATATCCCTAGTGTGAGTACAGATGATGCAAGAACAGAAGTCTTGCTTCCACAAAAAAATGAGTTTTCAGAGGACAGCCTAGGTCTACAGAGCAAACTCATTGTCCCATTCCAGAAATAAGGGGTCAGAAACTCAGAAAACATGCAAGTGAATATTGGGCAAGTAGCACAAAGGCTAAGAACTGAGACCCAAATTTGCAGCAGAACTGAAGAGACAGGGGCAGGGATTTCTGCCTGAAAATTTGACAATTTCTCAACATCCCTAACCAGCAGAGTCTTCAAAAACACTTGAGCTCAGGTGCTGTCTTATTATGCTGCTTATTCCCCAGGGAATGTTTCATTAAATGTAAATCACCATTACTGCCTGGAGACTAGGAGAATGGCAAGAGATCATTGCCTTCACCTCATACCACCCAGGAACCATCAGACAGCCTCTGACATGACTTTTCAGGGGGGTATGTGGAAGGCAACTGTAGGGGAAGGTCTTCCTTTCCCCACTTCTCTAGCTCTCCAAAACTTATGCTTCTCAAGTCAGCTCCTGAGACACCTCCTCCTCCCCTCTCAGTGAATGATTTACCCTTCACTTGTCTTAGGTTCCTCTTCTGCACAATGAAGTCGGCATTATGCTAACACAAGGCACACCCACAGCTGTCCTGATGGGTACTAGAAAAATCCAGGGTACATTATTAGCTGTATTTTATAGGTGGGAAAATAAAGATTGAGAGAATTTAAGCAACTTGGTCTGACAGGAATCATGGTCCAATGACTTCATATGAGCCATACTTGACAACACATATCAAAATACAAGGGTTTGTGCAACTGGGTTATAGAAAAGCAACAGCGACTTCTGTTGGCAGGGCTGTCACTTGCATAACAGGTTAGTCTAATTCTGAAACAACCTCCCTACTTTAATTCCTACTTACTGTGATCTAGAAAGTCCAACACAACTTACTGCTAGCTGGCAGAGTACTTTGGGACTGTGTCTTATGCTGTGAGATTGTTGAAAGTCTTCTAAGGGTTTTTATGCATGTTGAGGGGTGAGGAAAGAGGGAGCAGAGAGAGAGAAGGGAGGGGAAGAACATGAGATCCTTCACAAAGTGTATTCAAGCGGAGATTTCAAAGTACAGAGAGAGACAAAAAAAGGGTTTGGTGATTTTTTTCCCTAGAATACTACAGGTGAATCAAACAAGTACCTTCAGCCATTTTTAAGGATGAAAACTACCACCCAAAAATATCCATGAAAAGGAACAAATGTATAAATGCAAGTAAAAAACTCCTAAGCCAGCAGAACTCCTGAAACATCACTTTAATATGCTCCACATGTGAAATATTTATACGCATTCAACATCAGATGAAATTTCACAGTGGTTGTCTTACGTAACCACAAGGTTGCATTAACAATTCTGAAGGTGACAAAAGCATGAATGAGTGTGGTAAGCTCTTTATGCATGAAATAAACAAGGCCAACAAAGACCTAAAAAAATAACTAGTTTATTTTATTTTTGAGGCACCCAAGGCACTGGACTAGCTAACTATATTTTTTTGCAGTGCTGGGTGTGGATTACTGCAAACCTTTTCAGCCTTATATTAAATTCTGAAAGTGAGTCAAGGATTTGCTTCTTTGCATTTTGTAGCCACAATTCTGAGAAAGAATTCTTCAACAGAGAAAATGAAACATTATTTTGTTAGTACTATAGCCACAAGTGAACATGAGAAACAAAGCAATTAAAGGAGGAAATATGGATATTTTGGTACAAAATAAAACACATCAAGCATGATAAAAGTCACACCAACTTAATGTAGACCCACCTAGTTGCTTAATAACTTAAAAATGTGTGTGTATAAACATAAAGAAACTGAAGAGATGCAAGTGTATATAGACACATTGATTTGGAGAGATCTGTACAGGCTTCTTTTTTGGATGATGATGATTATTATTGTTATTATTGTTGTTGTTGTTATTGTTATGATTGGGTTTTGAGATAGATTCCTGCTCAACATGCTTTCTTGTTTCTGCTCTTCCCAACAATATGAAACAGAGGAATGCTTAGCCAAAGCTGAAGTGAACACAATAATTCATGGCAACTACAGTTATTAAGTGTTTGGTAAACAGGTCTAGAGGATCTATGCTGCCCATTCCTGAGGCTGGTCTCCCATCCACTGCAGCCAACCAGGTCACATAATCCCATTTACAACACTTACTGAGATCTCCCGTACATGCTTTCAGTCCTGAACTTCTAGTACTCGTGATTTGCAGCCAAATTATGCCACTTAGTCTTCTATCTACATTGCCCTTTTGCTTTCATGGTTTATACTTCATGATTATAAAGAGCAATGAGATCCTTCTTAGACTCTATTCTGCTAGGCTAAGCCTACCAAGCCTTTTCATTCTCCTTGTAACACAACTCTTCAGTCTTGCAGTGACCTAAACAGTTTTCTTTTTCCCTTTTATGTGTCCCAGCTTCAGTTCATCTTCCTAAATAAGACACTTACTACGTAAAGGGCATTGCTCTGTCAGCAACCTGTGCCTTGAACAATGGCTCCGAGAGATTCCTTGCCTCCACCACAAACACCCTCCCAACACATCTCTGGATCACACCTGCCTTTCTTGTGGCTGGAAAGCACTAGTTTTCATCATCATCTGTGGATTACTTACTGCATGCAGATCTTTCCCTTATTTCCAAGTGCCAATACCAGGATGACAGCAGGTAGATACACACAACCCAAACACCCGTAGTATCACTTACTACAATATGTTATCTCAGCTCATGGTACTCTGATACAACACAAAATAGGGGAAATTAATCTCAACTATTCAGACTTATGCTATGAAATATTCAACCCATAATACTCATGTGTTATTAGAGGGAGTGCTCTTGGGCAGCTCTGGATACCAAATTGGTCTCCAATTAACGTTTTCTCTTGTATTTCTTTCACATCAGGGACCAGCAGGAAACCAATGAATGGCAGCTAAGCAATGAGAGAAATAAAAGCACTTGAAAGCAAAAATCATCAAGTCAATAATAATGCTGTTCCTATTACTAAGGAAAAGCATAAGTGTTATATAAATGAGCCTTACGATTTTGTATGCCAGTCCATAAATATGTAGTTCTGCAGACAGAAATCAAAACTAAGTGATTCACTGCAAACAGACATAATTAGAGAATACATCTGGAAATGCTTTCTCCTTTTGTCCTTGACAAAAATTTTCTCCTCTTCCATATATACATCATGCTTGTCACACCAGAGAACTTTCAGTGGAGCAAATATGAAACCTTAGAGTTACAACAATTAAATGTGCAAAAGAGAGAAGAATGGAAGACAATTGCAATGTTGATTGTGCTAATTCCTACTGTACCTAAAAAAACTAGAGCAGGAATAATTAAAGATGTAATTATCAAGTTAGAAATTGGTAAACATCCTGTAGGAGCTTGGAAAAAGAGGGAGGAGGAAGGTAGAAATCAAAGGAACCCTAAGATGTCACCTAATAAGTAAGAAAATTATACAGTTAAAGATGAAAATGGATCAGCTTCCTTCTTTAATGTGAGGGTGATCAGACACTGGAACAGGTTGCCCAAGAAATTTGTGGACACCCCCTCCCTGGAAGTGTTCAGGGCCAGGTTGGATGAGGCTTTGAGCAACTTGATCTAGTGGAAGGTGTCCCTGCTCATGGCAGGGGGATTGGAACTAGATGACCTTTAAGGTCCCTTCCAACCCAAACCATTCTATGATTCTGTGATTTTCATGTAAACTGGAAAATGTCTCCTGAATATATCTTTAAAGCGGAAATAAAACCAACCACCAGCAGCAGAAACACTAATATTCACTAATGAACATGGAATGTTAAGGAGAAAAAATGATACCTAAAATATGCAAACACTGACACATCCCCTTGCTCTAAAGCCCACTGAAGCTGCTGTGGGGATACTCTATATCAACCTGGAAGGACTTTAGATTAGTCCCAGTTTGTAGTGAACTAAAGGCGGACTTGCAGATACTATCAAGAGTTCAAATGTCTGTGGCTTTCCAATCATGTCAGCCAAGAAGGTGATTCAGTTGCTAAAAATGCAGGAAATTCCAACCTGCAGTCACCCTTTTTCTAAAGGCTCTTAAGACCTTTACCTCTTTTTCTGACAAGAGTTTGAAAATATGTTATATTTTCTACTAACAACAAAACAATCAGCATCCCCACTGGCCAAAGTCATGACTGAAGTTCTGGGGGAGTACTTGTTCTTCCCCCACTACACTTCATCAGGTGGGTAATTCGCTCTAGTACAGGTCAGAGCCACAGGATTTCCCCTAAATGCAGGTAGGAAGGATGAAAGCTCCACAACATGTAGGAAGGTTAGTGGCCTCCTCATGTATTTTGGGTTGTTCAGTGAACTGCCACTGAGCTCCTGCTACCTAAAAAGAGCTCACCAGCTTTCAGTTTTTCTGTTGCTTTTTTTTCCATGCCTCCACTGAAAGTAAAAAGTCTCTATAGCAACTGGTTTGCCTCCTGATGCATCTGAAGGAGGGAAACAAAAAAGACGCAGCTTATTTCAAGAGATACTTTCATTTCCAAAAGTCACTTCTTAAAGGGCATGTGTGCAATGTCAATGTATGTATATACTTTGCATACACTAAGATGTCCAGAATTCACCTGGATTCCCATGAGCTCCCACAAAATGCTATAACTAAACATCTTATCTGAGATTCCTTATGGGACCTGGCTCAGCAAGTGCTATACTCCCACCCTCTGGAAAGTTAAACCCCAAAGTGTGGTCCCAAAATAATCCAAATGAAGAGTTGCATTCATCCTTCAAACTGCACATTACCCAGAAGCATGCTGGAAACATGCACAAACTTTTACCTAAGGTTCCTGAGAGGTAAAGCATTATTTCTTTTTCATGTGGCAGCATAGCACTACAGTTTTTACCATTCATTGCCCACAATAAGAAACAAAGATAGTGCACAACAACTTTGAAAAAAATATAGAGTAAAATAAATGAGTTATTTAAAGTACTTAATTCAAAAGTATTTTGTGTCTAGTTTACAATTAAAAAAAATATTCAGACAAAAGATTTCTGCCTTACAAAAACATTGTTCCCAAAAAAGCTGCCATTTTGCCCTCACCTCAGCAATGTTTACTTTTCAGCTGAAGCTCTGAAAATTAGCAAGTACATGCCTTTTGCCTCTTAGGCTAATTTAATTAAAAGCGATACTGGATTGTATTATACCTCCTTAAAATACTGTTGTAAGAAATAGCCTGGGGATCCGCTCCCCAGCTGCTTTAGAACAATGCATAATTCTGTTTAACTTCCCAAGCAGTGAACAATGCTGGTTTATCATAACTACTTGGAAGGTTGCCATGCCATAACCTAACACTTCTTTTCTTTATTATTGTAATTTCTTACTTCTTTAACTCAGAGGATGGATACCCAATGGACTGGGGAGAATATTTTATGGGATTCTGACACCTTTGAGAAAACCAAGCTTCACTGTTCGCTTGTCACTCATTGAACATGGAAAAGCTCAGGAAATACATGCACATTGCAATAACTGTGCAGTGCCTTTGGATGTAAGAATCTGTGGGATATAGCTATATAATGGTTACTGGGAAAGTGTTTTAAACAGGGAAAGTACAGTGTGTGCAGCTAAAACCCCATGTGTTGTGGGTCTGCAAGAGGATATGCTCTCTCCAAAAACACACGTACCATTTTGTTGAGTTCAACATTTATAATGGCATACTTCAGAAGTAGTTCAGCTTGCAAATTATTTGTAGAGTTTATCATTAAAGGTAACTTAAAATGAGCATAAACTTCAGGATGAATAAGTATAGGTCAATTTTTATAAGGCAGATTTCCAGTGCCTGAAATGTTTATTTGCATATCAAAGGTTACAGAAAAGAAAAGCAGTTGCTCTAGCTGGAACTAGTGATAAACTATCTTGTGATCTTAATTTCATGAAAATATAGTCCATGTGTCACAATATTCATGTAAGTTTGCTTTCATTCTGTTGAGCAGTACTGCAAGCATTTAATTCCTGATGGGAGAAAAAAAAAAAAATCTAAATTCTTTGGAGATAGGGGATTGTAGGGAACATCTCAGCCACGTCAAGACTGATTTTCACTGCAAGACAGAAAGGCACAGCTAAATAGGCTGGGCAGCATCATGTTCAACCCGTGGGCTAAGGAGGTTTTATTTCACCACAAGCAGAAGAGACTAGAAGTCCATGTGAGTGGGGAAATGCGCTCAGCACAACTCCGTGCCTGGCTTAGGAACCTGTGGGTACTCAATCCCCCTCAAGACTGGATCTACTGGGTTTTTTTCAAGAGCACTAGCAATGGAAATTCATGCTAAGTACAACTAGCTTTTGCATAATTTTTCCTCTAGATGACAAGAGTCTACATGCTAAGAGAAACAATACTGAAATGAATGAAAAGATTTCTGCTTTTGGTGGAATGGAACATCTGCAGTTTAAAGAATTATTTTCCTTTTACAGGGACTTGATTCATTCTGGTATTTGAACACAAGAAGGGTTTGGATTTTGGGGAGGTTTGGTTTTGTTTGTTTTTACTAGTTTTACAATAATATCAATGATGACACAATATAATACTGCAGATTTAGAGAAACACAGAAATGAATTAGATTACTTGTTCTTTTATTTTTCATCTTAGATATTAATTTATCTCTATGAGTAACCAGCTCTACAGGAGAATCAGACTCAGGTATTTCTATCCATTTTAACTAAAATTAAAAAAGGAAGAAAAAGGAAAAAAAAATAAACCAAATATGAGGAACATCATTTTTGCCAATGAAAAATCTTTTCCATTTTACAAACAATGGCCACAAAATCCTGTGATCTCCACTAAACTTTACTCAGTCAAAAGTCATATTAAAACCAATAGGAATTTCACCTAATAAAAGACAGAAAGCTTTTTCCCCAAAACTGTAGTATTTTACAAAAATGTTTCAAAACTTGCACTTGTAATAGGATCATCCAGAAACACTTCTGGAATGGCTATACTAGTTTTCCATAATAGCGTTGCAGCCAACATTTGCGCAAATGTAGACATGAATCATGTTAAAATTACCCTCAAGTTGACTATAAAATTCTGGAATCAATATTTAGGTTAGTAATTAATTAAGTTAAATTACTTTAATTAATTAAGCTAAATTAATTTAGCTTAAACTCAAGAACCAAAAGAAGGGGATCCTCAACAGGTGAGGCTTGCCTGCTCTTCAGATTTTCTATTTTTTTTTCCTCTATGTTTTTAAATTTCTACACAGCTTATCATGTGTGAATCTCTCCAGTCTGCCTATAATGCTACTGGGATATACCTAATAGCAATAGAAAATTTTCAAAGAGATGTTTTTTGGGTTTTATTTTTTAAATTTTTTTTATTTACATGTCCCCCAATAAATTCCTTAATCTCAGTTTATGTAATTGTTTAAAAAGGAGAAGTTACAGCATCAACAGTAATCCAACCTTGCAAAAGGTGCTACAAAATTTAATCAACATTTAAACATGCTCAGTGATCCTTAGGTGACAGAGAGTTTAAGTACAGTGTGAATGTTACACCTTGGAGTGGCACACAACCATAAAAATAAAACTCCCCACGTAGTACACCTGATAAATTAGTCTGAGAAAAATGAAGACATGTAACTCCAATGCCACTCAATTTGTGTAGCTGGCTATAAAGGCCTTTGAATGTGTGTGCATGCATTCAAACACCGAGCTACATACTGCTGTTATTCTTACTATTCACATATATTTTTCTTTTACAGAGCAGGTTCCAGCAATCAAATGGATTAATGACATGTTGCTTCATAACAACAAGTCAAGTGTTCCTCCTCATGAAAAGATAAAATAAAATAAAACACTTTTCACTAACAAGATTCATTAAAAAGGAAAGCAGTCTGATTCAAACCGAGATCCAGCCTAGCGCACCTGCTCCACAGCCTGCCTGCTAGCTCCAGCTGTGGGTGCTGAGGATGGGTAAAGAGCTGGATATAATCCAGCGGTGCTTGCCTGCACACAATGTGTTATCCTTTGAAGAACATGCTAGGATGCAGAACAAATGCCCACAAAAGATTTTACACATTTTCCATGTTAACTTTTGTTTCCTAAATCACAAAAAAAGATCTTGCTGTCAAGAAAATGCAAAATTAATTTATGCATTTTTCAGGCCTCCCCATGTTGTTATTTTTCTCCTCCTCTCTTATCCTCCAACACAAGCTGCTAGAACCAGTAAAAGCACAAATTGCATAAACACCAAGCTAAAGATCTGAGCCTGTTAAGTTAGAAGAATCCTCAGGTCAAATTGATGAACCCTGGGGATGCTCATCTCAGTTCAAGCCTTCATCACCTCCTAGACTCAACCTCCAAAATACCTTCGGCTGCACACCTCTTTTAGTCAATCTACCATGACACGGTGAATATTTTAGCATCTGTTGGGCATTGCCATTGCATCTTTTATACCTCTCCCACCCACCTTTGCTGTAGTTATCACATAAAAAACACGTGAAATGGCTTCAGAAAACCGGTAGACGCAAGCAAGTGGCACAGGTATATTTATTCCTAAAGCAACACATGCAAACCCATTACAGGGTTTACTATTTATGTTTCCCTCCTGTTTGTCTTGTAATATGGCTATTTGCACTGTTTCTGTCGTAGGTTGCAATACAGGCAACTAAATGTCACGCTCCTACTGAGACTGCAGAAGCTTTGATTTCTCTGAACCTGGATTTATGTACCATGCCTCCTCTATGAATTCTTTTATCCTGCTGACTTCAGTTCTGAGCTGATGCATCTCTAGATGTCATGGCATGCTTTGTACTGCCAATGTTGTGAATAAAGAAATACTCAACGGCAGGTGGGGTAACTAACATGCATCCAACACCACAAGCACCATTTATTTTTCCATACTCTGTTTCTCACAAGAGATCTCTCTGATGGTTCTTAGCAAGCTGGGATTGAAGACTATGATGAGTCTTTAATTTTAGAAATGACAAATCAAGAAGTCCTAAAATATAAAAGGTTGGAAAAGACAGAAAGGGATCTCTCTAAGCTTGTCAGGCTGCTAGACCTAACTAACACTAAACTAACACTAATTCATCACCTCAGTGCGCTTCAAGAGGTAAAACGTACTTTTTTTCCCTTTTTTTTTTCAGTGACAGACTTTAGAAATTATCCTATAGAAGTTATCCTATAGGGTGCAGTCATTGCAGTTTCACACTTTAGGGACAGATTCTGAGCTTCTTAATCACAAATTCCATAATCTAAGTAGTCCTCTTAAATCATATGCCAAGTAAGAGAAAGCATTTTGTGAATGCTGTGTGTAATAAGGTACAGACAACTTTTTATGGGGAAAGATAAAGAAATGACAAGTTCTTTTCCTG
>NW_010331110.1:30379-55883 GCF_000700745.2 Antrostomus carolinensis | reverse complement strand
GCTGAACTTGCAATCAGAGTGCTGGATACCGTGCCAGACAAGGATAGGCAGGGCGCTAGCAGCACTCAAGCTGAATGCTGATCTGAGCAGCCACATCTTCAGATGTTTTGTGAGGAGGAAAGGAATTTGGCATGTGTGAAGGAAGAAGCTGTTCCAGCCATGAGGGGCAGCATGAAAGGCTGGACTGAAAGACAAAGAAAGCAGTCAGATAGTAAGTGAAGGCAAACTGGTGTGAAGGGGAGGGGTACAGAAAAATTGGGGAAGAAAGGATGGAACAAGCTCTAGCTGCAGTTTGCTCTATGTGACCAGTCCACGGGCATGTGTTACCAAACAAACTTCGGAGGAATGACTGAGGAAAATATCCACCACACAAACAATCCACACACAGTTACAACCTGGGACCTAGCTTCACTCAAACTATTATTTTTCCTTCAGCCCACACATTTGTGGGGCTGAAGATGAAGACTTCTTTTCTTTATTAAGTCATAGCAGGCCTCAGCCTAAATAATACCAGTACTGAACCCGTGACCTTTTAAGCCATGCAGTAATGTGAAGCAGAGCTAACATTGAACTGACTGGGTATAATGGTCCCATTATTGAGTTTGCTTGCACTTGTCCAACACTGGGTAAAATCCTCTGAATAATGTCAAGACCTTTTAAATGTCAAGTCTTCCTGGCTCTGGGCACTTGTGCCTGAAAGCTCCTAAAAGAGCAACAGGGTCTGGACTGCAAAGAGTGATTGCAGGCTGTTTATGGAAAAAAGGGAAAAGGAGCAAATGAAACCAGGAAAAACATGCCTGGGAAAAGAGATTTTTGCAGCAATCTGTGAGAATTTGCTTGGTAATTAACTTAGGAATCATGCAATTGTTATGAACAGTTGACCTGAGGCTGCCCTCGGGGTTGAGAGCTAAATTTTGTATTTACTAGCTAGCTTGGGAGAGGTGGAGCAGATTGAAAGTAGGGGCATTGAGCAGTATTTATTAACAAATCACTTTTAAAGTGGAGGGCAAATAGCCAATGAAATCTGGCTTGTGAACTTAATAAGGTTTTGTCAGCATATGGTACCACTCAGGGGACATGAAGGAGGCACTTTTGTTACACATGTATGTTTGACAGGCAAGGAAGCTGTAATGAGAAGACTGATGCAAAAATAGATGTTTCTATTAACTACATTTGAGCAGAGGAAATGGAGCAACACTGAAACTGTTCAAACGTCCATTAATGATCATATTGCTTCTTGTGAATTTTCAGCTGCACCTTGCAGGATGAATGCTATAAAATCCCTCTGGTGGAAATGGGAATATACAAACAAACAAACAAATGCATGAATATAACTTTTTTTGTTTGCTTGTTTGTTTTTTGTTGAAGTCACTTGAGCAAAATATTATTAGTCACAAGTCAAGACTGGACAAAAAAATCTTCCACAATAAAGTGATTTAATATGGATGCCCATGCTACAAAACTCCCACAGACTTCACAGGGTGTCCACCTCCAATATGTTGAATCTTGTTTGTTCTTTGATTAGAGTCCACTATTTTCACAACTTAACTGAGAGTCACAGGAACACAGTGAACTGCAAACAGAGAAGAAAGAGGAAAAAGATGTCCCATGTGAACTTGGAAATATTCTTAGTGTTCCCATTCAACCCTTGAAAGATGTCAATGGACTTTGGTTTAAGTCTGTGAATATGGGGAAGGTATTAGAACAATAGAAATTTTCAGCAAATGACTTCTTTTACACTAATTCCTTAGGAGAATATAATACTTTAAGAGTGCAAAAAGACCCTTGTGCTGGGTACTTTCAGTAACTGTAGTAACTTCCTTGCAGACAAGTCTTTAATCCTTCATTTACTACCCACCACATGCTGTGGGCACTTACACTCGTTTGACAGAATATAGGACTGTTGTAACTGCAGCACACAGCCCAGCTGAGCTAGACATTTGCAGAAGTAGTGCAATCATCAGGAATTTTTTCCACTTCTTCTGATATATCTTGTATTGCTGGATGAACAGTCAAAAAATGTCACATCTAAAATGACACAACTATCTCTTGCAGTCACATTTTTCTTTGCTCCTTATATCTGTCTTGCACTCATATGGAACCAGAATGGATTCAGAATTTTTTTTTTTTTTCCAAATAAGGAATATAACTCATACCACACTTGAGAGAAAAATTACAACAATATGAAGTTGAACGCGACACCATTCCTTCACAGTCTGATACTTTTCAATCTTGAATCAAAGATGGAAAGGTAAAGGGAAGGAAAGATAGGACCAGTGGTTCTGCCATGTGCAAAGCAAGCTCTGCTACCTGATTTGACAATTATTTGCCTCCCAAAAGCAGCCACAATGTGCAACAAGAAATTCAGGCCACAGAAAATTACAGCACCAAAAGACAAACATCATCATTTATTGTTTAGAAAATACTTCCATTATAAGCATGTTTGAAAGAAAGAAAGAAAGGAAGGAAAAAAAAAAAAAAAAAAAAAGACAAGCTAACCTTGGGCAGAATATCTTTAAATAGTCCTGCACCCAACAACCCAACAGAGACTTTTAAAGAAATCTCTTTAGTTCTTTTAGAGGTTCCAAGTAATTTTTACAAGTTCATTTGCACTGCCTTATTTGTATTTTATTCTCTTTAATAAAATTTGGAAGTAAATCCAGACTCTAATGTGCCTACCAGTGGCCTTTATCTTATGGTCCCTTGTCTTTTTTCTTACTTTCTGTCTCTTCATTTATCAAATGCTGCCACATTTCATGATCAAATATTTGAGTAGGATCACTATCCATTATTTTACAGCTTTATGGCTGACATTCACTTAAAAAACTACAGGGTGGAAGACAGAAAGGTAATCTTTTTTGCAGAGCTCCCAGCAAATAGGCATTAATCTAGTTTGAAGATCTCATTATTTAAGTCCAGATCTGCTTTTAGTTCTAGGCACATATATGCAAAATGTTCTCAACAATGTGTCTAATGATTCTTGTAGGGTGTCCACCAAGAGGCCATGAGTCTCCTAAAAAAATGTATTCATTATTCACAAGTATTCACCGAGATTCATCTCCTGCCTGCCTTATTGCCTGCATGCAGTTCATTGTGCAGAACTAAGATTTTAATTTCCTATTGCTTTTACTAAACACAAGTCACAGTTTTCATTTCAGTTTCTTGGCTGGCTGAGTATTGCCTCTGAAAGAATCAATTTGATCAAACTTTAATGACTGAGTGTAAAAAAATACAAACCCAAAAAACCCACCTGCCAGTGATCACTCTGCAATCCAGATTTGATATTCAGTATTCTGAAGAAAATCCCTGTTTTGGAAGCTCTAATACATACCACACACAAAAAGAGGCACCAACACAGTAAAAAAGAATTTGCTTAAAAATCACAGCAAACACTAGCAAACTGTCGGTTTTGAGTGTAATGACCCAGCTGTTATTATTGCCATGGCTGCAAATTCTGCTTGCCTGCTGGGCTGCAGAATTATGTTGTATCGGTTGGATATCAAGAGCCTGATACTGCTGCTAATCGGCGTGGCTGGGAGCCTGCTGCATACAGCAGAGTGTGGCTCCTCCACCCAGCTGGGATCTTAACTGGTCCCAGAGCAGAGCTACAAACACGGCAGAAGAGGCATTTTTCTTCTGGAAGGCACATACATTGTGAGGGCTTGGGATCTGCTTAAATCCTGCCATAGAGACCTTCTTTTTCACTGGGAATCTGAATTTGAAAATGCTGCGTGAGCAGCTCTAGCAGCTGTGGAGGGGGAAGCAGAGGGCCCAGGGGCTCACAGCACCTGCTGCACCCACTGCTCACAGGTCTCATTCCTCCAAGGATATCAGTAGCCTGAGCAACCTGATCTAGCTGAAGATGTCCCTTCTCATTGCAGGGGGCTTGGACTAGGTGACCTTTCAAGGTCCCTTCCAACTCAAACTACTCTCTGATTCCATGTTTTTTTAGAGATGTGCAACTGCAGCACTAGACCAGCACTTGCTGTAGCATGAAACTCAGCTGTGCCTAGGAATTTCAGGACAAACAACACTAACTTCTTCATCCTCTCCTCTTTCTTTTTTCTCCTTCAAGATAGCATTCTCCTTTTAATGAAACTAAAACTTGCAGGTAAGGTTTAGCAGAAGATATTTTGCTAAATCAGCAGCCTTAAATTTCAAACAAATCTTAAAATAACTGTAATCTTTGTAGAAGTTCAGAAATAAAACATTTGTAAACTTGAAAGGGGGGGGAGGGGCTGAGAAGAGAGAGTGAACAAAAATGCCTCGTTTGATAGCCATGGTGGAGGCGCTCCAGAAATAAGTACAACACAGGCAACAATAGCAATCACTTACACACTTACAGCTCTAAGATGCACTGATATTATGGCCTAAAGAACTGGCTTCTGCTACATTTAACAGTGCTTGGCCAGAGCTACCCCTAATATAAGCAGGCCAGGACTCCACTGCTTTTGGCCTTTCCTGGCCAGAAAAAGCGTTCTTAGAAAGCAACTTTAAAATTGTGCATATTGAATACCTGCTGACAGGAAATTTCAAATTCCCACTGGCAGATGTGTGAGCCCTGAGTACTTGCTTGTCCATCCAATTAGTGGGAAAAGGAAAAAAAAAAAAAAAAAAGGAAAGTGAAAGTATGCTATTTGAGTTCTCTGAGCAATCACAATTTAACAACCCAATTCAATGCTACAATATTTGTAATCAGTCTATACAGTGAAAATAAAAAGTATTTTTTTATTGAACATGTTTGAATAATGAATAAATTTAAGGAAATTGTAATCTATTTTGCAGAGAAGAAAAGCAGTCTAAATTAATTGAATAAATTATTCATTGTAAATTATGAGCTCAAGTCTGCTACTGTGTCTTCGTACATATACATTCATTTTCTGGCATCTCTGCTGAGCTTGCTAACGAGGATACCAATTAGTAACAATGGCACTGCTGGTTTTATTTTAGATTTACTTGTCTCTGCATTTTGTGGTTTTGTCTGGTACTAAAACACGATGTACTAAAAGGACATGGATTCTTCAATTTCAAACAAAATCAGAAAAGATTGGAAGTCTAAAAAAAAAAATAATAATAGCAAATAGACAACTTGTCTGAGCTTTACAGCTTGATCCTTCAGTCAGAAGTTTCAATCCATTTCAGCAAGTGCCCAGGTTTTGGTACAGGTATTTGGAATAAGCCTTCCAATGTTCACAGTTGTTGCTTATCTCTAGTTATGAAACAGCAAAATAGGTACCTGTCCCCAATAACAGAGACACCTCCAACTTAAGGTATGTAGAATAAAGCTTATTGTATGGTGAATACTTATGCTTGTGCAGTGATTTGGAAAGATACATGCTACACATCTGACTTGGGTAAATCAAAATAAAGTCGGTCAGAAAAATCCATCTGAGGCTTCACAAGAGACTCAGTCATGTGGGGACTTGAGCTGCTGACAGTAGAATGTGAATGTTCAGCAAAGCCCTTGTTTTTTAAATTAAATTCAGGTCTTTCAAAAGTTTGAGACAACACTGAACTAAAGAACGCTGGGGTGGAAAAATTTAATATGATTTTATATGTCTACAATACGGGTATCTGTCAGGGACTGCCCTCCATGGCTGCTTTTATTGCAGTTCCACCTACTTGAGGCACCTGCTTAGGTTGAGGCAAACTACTGGGCCAGCCACTTTCTCTTCCTGGACTGCAAAGTAAAGTAGGGGGGTGACTAGCTCAGGTGAAGCCGGCCACAATGTAGATGTCTGTATGAGTGCATCCTCTTATGCCTCAAATGTGAGATGGATGAGGAACTGTATGTGGTAGTACCTGTGAACAGATGCTGAAAAATAACGTGCTGTCCATTCATGGAAAATGCTGTCCCCAGTATTCAGGAAAACAATGATCAAATGCACAAAGAATGAGTAAGATAGTTAAAGCCTCAGTACCTGCTGCCTTCGTCTAAAGTCAGTTTGTTAAAAAGAGCCAAACGAAGATGTAAAAGCACTAAAGCCTAGAAAAAGATAACATACTCTTTTCCAGCTTACAGACTTTGTACAGGTTTCACCTATTTCACCTCCCTTGCCCAGTGGAAACAATTAAGTTAACTGAAGAAAAAGTGACTATGTCTTTACTAACAAGTAAAATTGTCCAAGGTCTACTGTCTTGTCCAAAGTGAGTAACATAGCTTATGTCTGCATAATTAAGCTGTCTTTGACTTGCCAGCCCAGTGTGGTCTTATTCATGTCAGTTGTTTAAAACTATTTCTGACTACAGTATTCTCTGAATTGTGTCCATGCACTGTTTGCAAAAATACTAATTGTCATGGGCCAAAACTGCCAGGAAGCATGATAACAAGTTAGCAGTGTGGGTCACGGGGGATCACTTCTTCAAGACTGTCCCTTTATCTCCTTAGCTCCCAAGCCTGATCTCACTAGGCCTAGCTTGGATTATCTGGCCTTATACCTATTCAATGAGGTAAAAACTAAATGACAGACATCACATCAAGGGTAGAACTGGAAACCTTCAGGCTTTATGCAGCTGCATCTTCATATAAAATTCATGGACTTGTTTTGTAACACACTCAGATCCTACATTAGTCAAGCTTACAGAGGCTAAATCCTTTCTTTTGTTGCTCTCTTTGTATACTGACTGGGAAAGGTCTACTTTGTACTCTTCCTGTTCCGAAAACGAACACTATCCTTTCCTTTGGAAAACACATACAAATACAGTTTACACGATATGATATGAAAGAGCCAGAGGAAAAATTGGATTGTCAGTCTCTCTTCCAAACTCCTCTTCTCAACTCTTTCATTGAAATTTTTTGAAAAACATTCATTGAAATGTCAGCTTGCAGTTACCATTTCCACGGCATTTTTATTTGTTTTTTAAATGAGTTGACTTTACCTGCTAAACTAACTCATGACTGCCCTCTCTGTGGTCTTCTGATTTCTCTTCATATCTGTGTATCTCACCCTCAGTGTATACTTGATCTCACCTGGGGCAGTCATGGACTGGCAGCCAGGAGCACCAAGGAAACAGATCACATTTTCTTATGCTAAGATTACAGACAGGTCTCTTGCCATCTGATGCAAGGCTTTGAGATAACCAAATTCAACATGAATTGGCAGGATATAGCACTGTAGATATTACTTAGTCACATAATTGCTCAGTCTAAAAATTACAGACAATCCAGGTAGTGAATTGAGCATGAATATATGACTGCCTTTGCTGTCTTTCACAAAGACTCACTTCCTTGCTATATATCCCTTTGCAGTCAGCTGGAAGAGCATCCCTTGAAAACTCAGAATTTCTGAAGGAAAATGAAACTTTTTGTTAAGGATTAATGTAACAACAAAGCAGCACTATAAAACCAGAAAAAAATTCCTCATAAATGAAAATGTTGATTATCAAAACAACAGCTTATGCCAGGGATTTGTTATCTTTTGGCTCCTAGTCCTTTGACTTTCATCATGGTTGGATGAGACAGTCTGGAAATCCCTCACTGACTCTTTAGAGAGAAAAGGTGTTTGTAGTGCATATTCTGTTTCTTCTCAGGTAGGAGTCCGCATGAAGGTTCACCTGAGCCTGAAGGTTCACCTGGTGACACTAGTTCAGACAGAAAAATCCTAATGTCACACTGTAGAATAAGGCTGAGGACTTAGATGTAGGCAATGCTGGTGCTGACATTCTCTCCTGAAGGTCAAGGATGTGACCACCTGGGCTCAGTATTCTCTAGGGATTGCCTATCAATCTATGCTGTCTATCAAAATACTTCTGGGATTAATTGCTATACTTTTCTATGTAGCCCCAGGGAATCGTACCGACAGGACTGTTTCAAGGGGAATGGCAGGGACAATGGTCCTGAAGTTCCTTTCTGTCAACTGCTCTGCACAGATGAACGCTCTCATTAGAGGTGTTGACCGGGGAGGGGTTTGTGTGTGTGCACGCAACAGGCCATCAGGAAGAGCAACAGGGATAGAAAGAGATTGCTTTATTTTCTGTGCTGCATAACCTGTGATTTGCTGGTTCATTATTCAGCTTGGTTTCTGTTGCTATGTAAAAATTACAGAGACCCAATACTCCCTAGTAAAGGGTGAATGCCAGGTTGTCTTTGTTTCCTGCTTAGACAGTGTCTTAGTTCCTTGCTAGATGCCCCAAATGACAGCAGAGTTGACATTGCTACAGTTTACACCACATAGACAAGCCTTCAGGAGCCAAAAGAAAGCTGATTCTTTCCTACATTAGTGTTGATTTTCAGTATAATTAATCCCTGCAGTCTAAATGGCATGGGACTAGATACTGTTCCTTCTTTTTAAATTTACCAGCTACCCTTGCTGAAAAAGCATGGTTTTATTTTAGTTGCCTTTTATTTTGCAATCCAATAAATTGTGAAGATGGTATTCTGCACCCGTTGTAGTTCATCATTCATCTCTATAACTCTTACTCTAAAGGATAGTAAACATCACACTTTTTACTGTATGAAGAGTAAGTAATAAATAAAACAAACCCAGAGGATTATCATTCTGCAGATTACTGAGTGAAAAATAAACAATTTCAAACTCACTTTATCAACTTTTAATTACTCTTTCAAGTGTTTAAGACTCTTCACCCAGCTTCCTCATATATGTTAAATATACTTGCTTACTAGCAAGTAACTAGCATGAACTAATGAGGTAATACTTATAAATTTCACTAATTAAAACTACAAGAGAGGGAGAGGGCAAGTAATTAAATGACAATCAGATCTGTGAAAGACTTCAACAACAATGAAGAGGGAC
Source organism: Antrostomus carolinensis (assembly GCF_000700745.2). NCBI lineage: Eukaryota > Metazoa > Chordata > Aves > Caprimulgiformes > Caprimulgidae > Antrostomus > Antrostomus carolinensis. Next base: position 47,130 of record NW_010331110.1, on the reverse strand, counting down.
AACGCTTACAAATCAATGAGTAAGAGGAACCCTGCATTTACAAAATGTTCCCCTTTTTGTAATCACAAAGCAATGTAGCTGTTTGTTCCCACTGCAAAAGGAAAGCAGCAGGCTTTTAATTCTGGAAGACTTAGTGAGAAAATGTTTTTTTGAGATCTAAAACATTAATTTAACCCACAAATATGATAAGTGCTAAACGCTGCTTTTTATTGAATTTGAGCTGAAAGATGATTTTTCAAAACATAATTTCTTATCAAGGTGCCTTACTAATTTTAGTTAAGGGTCTTAACTAGCTCAGGCTTTAACCTAAACTAGCCTTCAGAGAAACATGCTTAAAGCCCAGGCTGGAAGGGAGCAATCAGTTACAGCAGCGAAGAGTTGCTCACATGGACTACACAGTTGTTGGACCAGTTCAAGGTCATGTTTAGTGCAGATGGCCCGGAGAAAGTAATACAGTCCAATCTGAGTGGCTAAAGGCAGCCTCCTAAATCCACCCACCCATTAAGAACCTGAAATAAATGTGCCCTGTTATACTATGAAAGGACAAATTGAACTGTTGTCAAGAGTAGGCACTTGGCAACTTTGGGAAAGCAAAGCATTTAAATTCTGGTGCCTAAATACATATGTGTCAGCCTAAACTGGGTTTCAAAAATCTGGTCAGGATGTATGGAAATATATACCAAGGTTTCTAATGCTGCCCATCCAGAGTCAGCAGTCCCTGACCTGTGAAAATCTCCATAAATTTCACCTTTCTGTTGCTGCTCAGTTGCAATTGATCAGCCTTGTTTGCGAGGTATTGCCCTTTGCTAACCTGTTGCATTTAATAACTAAGTCTTGAAAATAATTTATGGAATTTTGTGCTCATCCACCAGACCACAAAAGGAAGAAGGAGCAGAGCTTCTAAAACACGACCTGACACTGCTGGAAACTGCATAGTACACTAAATCCTACCATCTCCTCTCCAGAGCCCTGATTCAGCAAGGTAGCTACCCAGCTATCTGCTGTGACTTCATTAAAAACATTTACGCTCTGAATTCTGCATGTATTAAAAACTTTGTGGAATCAAGGCAGCTGCTGCTACCAGTATCCACACTCATTGTGTGGATGCCCACTAAAACAAGTCAACAAATGAGATTACCCCAGCCCATTTCAACACAAACACTGAAGTTGTTTCACAGAGGAGGGAACTCCCGCTGTGGTGAACCAGCATACCCAGCCACATTACCACCGCAGTGTACCTATGTCTGAAAATGACCCTAGTCAAGCAATGCCTACACAAATGGTCTTTTGCATTGTTTTAGTCAATGGCAGAAAGAAAAGAATACTTGTTTGAAGAAAAAAAGAAAATACCCTGACAATATAAACCTGACATCTAATTTTGTTTACTTTATTTTTGTTTATTTTATTTTGTTTATTTACTTTATTTTGTTTACTTTATTGAGAGAGTTGGGGCTGTTCAGCCTGGAAAAGAGAAGGCTCCAGGGAGATCTTATAGCGGCCTTCCAGTACCTGAAGGGGCTACAAGAAAGCTGGGGAGGGACTTTTTGTAAGGGCAGTTAGTGACAGAACAAGGGGAAATGGGTTTAAGCTGAAAGAGGGCAGGTTTAGATTAGATATTAGGAAGAAGTTCTTCACTGTGAGGGTGGTCAGACACTGGAACAGGTTGCCCAGGGAAGTTGTGGATGCCCCCTCCCTGGAAGTTTTCAAAGCCAGGTTGGATGAGGCTTTGAGTAACCTGGTCTAGTGGAAGGTGTCCCTGCTGATGGCAGGGGGGTTGGAACTAGATGATCTTTAAGGTCCCTTCCAACCCAAACCATTCTATGATTCTGTTTAGCCTCTGCTAACGTCTCTTAAAAATGCATCAATTTATAAGCAAAATTGTCTATATTCCCTTTCTTTCTTTGGTTAGTAATACTTTCTTATTTTAGTACGAATCTCTGTATTGCTTTGGTCAAGACAAAAAGACCCCAATACTACCACCATTGATTTTGCTGTGACTGCTTCCTTCAGAGTTACAGGCAACAGCCATCTGTGCCCAGAAAGTAGAAACTTTCAAAAATATCAGAGCATTTATAGAGTGCCATGTTGAACATAGAGGGGAGGTTCCAGAAGGGTACAGTGCCAAGCACAGTTCTCACAGTATCATGCCCACTGCATTCTCTAACGCTGTATGCACATTGCACTTAGTACTATATTTTAAGATATAACACTGACTTGTTTTGATCCAACTGCTACTGTCTTGCAAACTACTTGCAAAAAAACTTTCCCTCTTTTGGGAAAAAAACCAGGTAATTAGATGTGCAGGCAATCTAGACCAAATTCTAGACACAGGTGAGATACAGTACATAAAGCCAAAACTTAAAAAGTCACATTCATTGCTTTCATTTTTATCTATCTCAAACTCATCATACAAATGCAAAAAAAAAAAAAAAAAAAGAAAAAGCAAATATCTTGGCTAGAAATTTCAGTGACACAACAGGCCAAGGAAGACTGGCATTCTGTTTTTCAATGCTGAGGCCTGCTGGTACATCTCTTGAGGAGATACATATGTTCCTAAACATTGTGTTGGAAAGCATGAGCACTCCAAATAGTATATGCGGGTTAATGAAAGACAAAAAGAAAGATGAAGATTTTCCACAACTTGTCAAGAAAGGACAGAGCACTGATTACCAGAAAGTGACAGTTTATGGTTCCTATGCTTTTAATCGACTACTTGCACTAGGACATGAAGTAGATTGGAGGATTTCTAAAGCATGTATGACAGCTTGCTGTTCAGAAATTCTGCATACACATGGGGATTTTTTTTCTCTTGGGAAAGGGACATGTTAGAAAACTTTCTGAGGCCACAGAAAGGGGGATGATTTATTTTTTTCTCCAACCATATTATGGACTCTTTTCTTCACTACCTGAGTAAATGTTCTAGTTTTTGCTATATATAAGCCTGGTTGTTCCTAGCATGGCTTTAGCACTAGTTGCCTTGACAAACGCAAAGTGGGAATTATTCTGAGAAGGGTGTTAGCAGAACCATTCAAGTGTGGCAAATATATTAAATAAAAGCTTTATTGAAATAAATATACGAGATGAAAAGCTACAATAGTACCTTCCGCATTGACAGGTTAATAGCTCAGTGTTTAAAAGGCAGAAAAACAAAAGTGTGTGAGAACAACTGATGGGTTGTGAGATCACAGAATCAGAGAATATTAGGGATTGGAAGGGACCTCGAAAGATCATCTAGTCCAATCCCCCTGCCGGAGCAGGAACCTAAATGAGATCACACAGGAAGGCGTCCAGGCGGGTCTTGAATATCTCCAGAGAAGGAGACTCCACAGCCTCCCTGGGCAGCCTGTCCCAGGGCTCTGTCACCCTCACTGTAAAGAAGTTTTTTCTCAAGTTTAAGCAGAACCTCCTGTGTTCCAGCTCACACCCATTGCCCCTTGTCCTATCATTGGGCATCACTGAGAAGAGCCTGGCTCCATCCTCATGACATTTGCCCTTAACATAGTTGTAAACATTAATTAGGTCTCCCCTCAGTCTTCTCTTCTCCGAGTTAAAGAGACCCAGCTCCCTCAGCCTTCCCTCATAAGGGAGATGCTCCACTCCCTTAATCATCTTGGTGGCTCTGTGCTGGACTCTCTCAAGCAGTTCCTTGTCCTTCTTGAACTGTGGGGCCCAGAACTGGACACAATATTCCAGATGCGGCCTCACCAGGGCAGAGTAGAGGGGGAGGAGAACCTCTCTCGACCTACTAACCACACCCCTTCTAATGCACCCCAGGATGCCATTGGCCTTCCTGGCCACAAGGGCACAGTGCTGGCTCATAGTCATCCTGGATGCCACACTTGAACCTTTCTGTACACTGTACTCCCATAACTCCTGCTTCCAGGCTGTAGAAAAAGATGCATTGCCTTTTGGAGAAACTGAATTCTCTCCACTTACGACACAGGCAGCCTAGGAGCTCAAGCTTCTTATCTTGAGCATATCACATTTTGACTTCTATCTATAGCCTTCCAGGTTTACAGGTCTCAGCATTAGTATCGAGCCATGCCCTGAATTTACCCTGTTTAAGTTTGGTCCCCACTGTTCCAGATGTTTCCTATACCCCTGCTTGCAAATGGGTTCATGGATTGGTCTCCTCAGAGCTAGCACTGGAGCAAAAACACCTCTGCTTGCTTTGTGCACAGCTTTTGTGCCAATTTGTATCTTGGCCTAAGATAAAGGCAAGGGGGCTGAGAATGGGAGACAAAAATATAGAGGAACAGGTTGGTCTGGAGACTAACAAGGAACAACTCTGGAAATAACCTTCCAAGAGTATTCCAGATGTGTAGTCTTTGCTGATGCTCTTACTCAATTCAGACAAGAATTGACCTAAGTATAAACCATGCTATAAAAGGGATGAGGACAGTAAGATTTTGTCTCATTTTTCTTATTTTTTCTCTTTTTAGGGAAGAAAAGTAGTTAATACCATCATTCATAGCACTCAAAAGGTTCTGTGGGAGACTCAGGTTCACATCTGTAATCTAGTGAGTTGTTGTGTACAAGCATAACTCTAAAAAAAGTCTAAATACCGACCTCAAAGCATTCCATTTATTAGGGAAGCAATAAGGATGCAGGAATCCTGCAGAACAAGAATTTGAATCTGAGTTCCCTACTTACACTGTAGATCCCACCACTAATTAGAATTATTTTCTTTTAAGGTATGTAAAAGTTTTATGGGAGAGGAAAGCAACTTATTGTCCAGACTAGCTAAAAGCTGACACAGCTCTTAGGCTTAGAGCATTTATTTGCAGGCAGACATGAGAAACTGGAAGACTCCTGCCAGCAATGCCCTTCACAGCCATGCAGGTTATTATGGTTCTATACCACAGTCTCTGATGGACTTTGCCATTTCCCCAAACCAAGAGTGGCAAAGCCATTTGTAATTTGGCTGAGAGCCTAAAGATCTTAAGCTCCCAAAGTAGCAAGTGGCAAAACTTACAGTTCTGCATGAAACTTCTCAGAGATATCCAAATATGACCCAAATTTAGTCAGAAAGACAGCATATCTTTGAGTAAATATTGGCATTAATAGCAGCAATGGCATGAAAAAAAATAATAAAAAAACCCAAGCAAACTAAGAGAACAGAATTGTGAAAAAAAAAAGCCAAACAGACCTTATATTGACAGGGATGGCATTAATTCTGTAAAATTAATCTGCTATTTGAACAGAGGAAAACTGAATACTAAGACAGACAGACTGACTGTAAGGGGAATAAAAGGAGTAGCTGAGCTAGGAATTTCACCACTGAACTTCTTTCCCAATAATATCAGAAAATAAATATGCAGATTTCCAGAGCACCAACCACATTATTAATTAGCAATATAATTTGTGCTGCCTTTAATAATGGCTTATTCTGCTCTGGCTGTCAGGAGAAGAAAACAGGAAAGGCATTTGGAAGCCTTATAAAAAATAACCACAGTTTTAGGGCATTTGCACTTGAAAAATGTAAAGCTGCTGATGGATTAAAACACACACACACAACTCCCATAAACATTCGAAGAATAATAGATGGAAGGAAAATAGGTAATAAGAGAGTGAAAGATTTTGTTTATAGACTTGACTGGTTGACTAGGGTATAATTATGGGACCCGCTTCAAATCCATCCTATGTAAAATAATTGGTGTGTATAGGAGACAGATTTGCTCTTCTCATGATGGAGCAGAATGATATCAGTATGAATACACTAGAATGACAGCATAATTTAACAGGAGTGATGCTTGAGGGTGGACGTTATTAGCTTCAGCATTTCTGAAGGCATGTTATACTTGCAAGCACATCTTACTTGCACACAGTAGGTGCACGAGGCAAAAGAAGTGGCAGTCTTATAGATCAGAAGTTTTAAAGGAGTTAATTAGATTGCACTAATCTTTCAGCTGTACTGCTGCCAAGTTGTGCTAGGTGCTGCAGAAAGAAATGTGGACAGCCTTGGTTCAGGCAAAATTGTTCACGTCTGTTTGGAGAATGTCCTTAGCTATGAAGAATGTCCTTAATGTTCTTCCAGAGCCAAGCCAACTAAGGCAGGTGAGAATAATAGAGAGTGCAAACACCCACCGTGTTGTTCCACACCCCCCACCCTCTGCAAAAAAAACCCCAAAACTCAGGGTTGTTCTATCAGGTACCCTTGGCTATCATACTCTGTTCCTTTCTAGCATACTTCAAGTTCTTATGGCTGCTGAGCAATGAGGCATTAGGTCTGGCTACAGGAGAGGCATCAAAGTTAATTACAGGCCTTGAGTAAAAGAATCTTAATCCATGGCCCTAGTGGAGTTTTAATGTCCACTCTGTAGTTCTGAAGGGTTCACATGTGTTCAATGCATGCACTGCTATCAGCATTGAATTTGCATTTATGAATCATCTTTGATGAATTTGGTATTCTCTTCAGAATTAGAGCAGTTCACACGTGATCCAAGTTAGCAGTAACCAAGCATTTACCATTATATGTTAAAAGTGTTCTCACAGACAGGCTTCATGAAAAGCTATCCCCACCAACTCTACCAAAACCCCTGCCAATTGCTCTTGGGAACTGAGGATCTGGAGATAGTCCTTCCAGTTGAAGAGGGTGATATACTGGCAGAACAGCATTCCAGTACTGCCATCATTACTATGTATTTTTTTTCCTGCAAGGAGTAAGCAAGGCTCTTGAAAACAGAAACAGACTGTAAGATCTGGGCAGTCCAACTTAGAACAGGACCCTAGTCTAGGAGTTAGGACTCCTGGGTTGTACAGCTTACTGAGTAGCCTTCTTTTATTTTTTGCTTATTGTTGCATGACAGAGTCATCTTGCCTATCTTTCTTGGGTGTTTCAGATTAAAAGAAATAGATAATATCGATATTATATTCACCGATACATTAGTAGACACAAGTACCAAAAGAAATCCAGAAGTTAACTGTTCTGCAGTGTGCAATAAATAGAACTACTATTACTACTAGTGACAATTAGTTGCTGAACAGAGAGTTGCAAAGAGTTACTTCAGGGTAATATACTGCCATCTCTACCTATATTCAGTGGAAAGAAATAACAAGGTATGTCTATTGAAAAGGCATTTAAAAATATATACTGTACAGAAAAAAAAAAAAAGTGTGGTGAATGATTTGTGTAACGTGCTAAAGATATAAAAATGCATAGGGATAATTTATTTATTTTTGTTAAATATCTGTTAACTTCATTTTGGAGCTCTTCACCCCCTACTTAAAATGCTAGGTTGACAAATCCTCCAAAGGTTGGCATAGATCAAAGCTATAACTTATATTTTAGTTATCTGCACTCCAAGATACTTGCTCCAATTTGAATTTATTAAGAATAATTAAAAGTGTATGTCAGAAGGGAAAGGACATAAAACACACCACAGCTAAGTCACAAACCTTGCCAAAAGTTAAATAAAAACATTCCCTTCCACCAGCTTTCTGAGGAAAAGGAGCCAAATCTATCTCTGGAGCAACTCCACTGAAGTCAATAGGGTGGCATAGGGAATACATTTGGCCAATGCTACCTGGCATATGGCCTTCTAGGAAGCATTGTGATTTATTAACAGGTTGGCCACATTACTGTTTTCAGTCTCTCAAGTGCATCATATCTATTCTGCAGGATACATTTCTCTGCTGTACTATCCCACTCAAACTAACAGAAAACTAGCAAGGAATGACTGACCACAAAACACTGCAGTTGGTAGTGAGAGTAAGATTTTAGTGAGGTGACATACTCTTTTTTCCTGCATCCCATTAGATTTATTTCCTTGTCTGGAAAAAGCAATGATTTACGTTGACATGGCTGATGGTTTCAGGTAAACTCTGGGCTCTGGTCAATAGGTAGGAACAGGTACATGGGTTTGCATGTCACATAACAGCCCAACCTTTGCTGCACAGATGCCAGAACTGCTTATGTTGCAGCTCCTGAATCACGGTAGCTTATAGTGTGCCATATTAAGACAACACAAAATCAGTAGTTGTTCTCTGCACTGACAACTGACAGTGACAGCTGAAGGAGCATACAATTGCCAGTGTAAAAAGAAATTTCCAAGTCAGCCCTTCCTTTTTCAGAACTGATTCTGCTGCATTGTTAACCTAAAATGTCACCTCCTTCCTGAAAGGGAACACCCAGGTCATTTCCTTCCTATTATTTGTCTTGTCTTAACATGGATACTGCACTGTGATATGCTGGAGGAGGCCTATGACACCAGAAAGCTTTCAGGAATGGCCACAAACAAGGATGTTCCACATTATGCTCATTTACACACAGCAGCTGTGGGCAGCCAAGCTGTGAAAACTTTTGTAGCCATGAGCAGCACATAAGTGTAGTCTCAAGGAGAATCCTAGTCCTACTCATAACATACTGGCTATCCACTGAAAAATCACTCTGGGGCTTACTCTCTTTTTAGACACTCTGTAGGAACAAAAAAATTTAGCAACAGCAGGTGAACACAGGACAGTAGCATCTAGAGTCACATGGCTTTCCCCCCCACCTCAAATCATGGGGTTGATGCCATGGAATTGCTTTCTCCCAGAAAGCGGTATGGCTGAAGAACAAAGCAATAAAAGAAACCTGCAGCTCAGAAAAGCCACTTCTTTGTAATAACAGCCTTAAAGAATGGCCACGGGAACACAGTTCTAAAGAAACTATTTAGAAACAATCTGAGGCTGAAATTCTGAAATTAAATCTAAACAATAATTAAAAAACAACAAAAACCTAACATCAAGTCTAAGGAGATAGCATAACATGGGAGAAAAGTGCTTAGAGCTCTTCGGGGAAAAAAAAAAAAAACAAACAACAAAAAACCCCCAAACCCAACAGAAGTGTTGTCTTCTACTGCTGTTGACCTATAAACATTTTAAGAAACAGGTGAATTAGAAAAGTGTTCTACAACCTTAGATAAACAAATTGGTTCAGAAATAGATTTTCAGGTGAGGTAAAGTGGATTTTACCCTGCAGATGCTTATGCACATTATGGCTTACTTCTTAACTTTCAACAAGAAACAAAAGCAGTATTTTCCTTTCCATTGCAGACTAGACTTCCAAAGCAAAGAAATACACATAATACATGAATAAAGTCTTAGTTGAAAATCGTGCTTAGCTGTCTTTGAGTCACATGAATGTGGGTGTGAGAGAAAAAGGACATATGTTCTGAAAATCCTCAACAAAAATTAAACTCGAAATTGAAAGCCTACATATTAGCCTTTACTGAAGAAGATAATATCAAGTTAAATCTCAAGAAAATTAGTTAGGTTCCTAAAATTTAAAGCTGTAAGTTAAAACTGTAAAAATGACATATTGATCTTTTTCTATAGGTTATGCTCTTCCTCTCCTCAATATCCTCTGTAGCTGATCTTAGAGTAGTCTGCAATATTTGCCAACAACTTTGCAAATGGTGCTAACAGTGAAGATGCCCACAGATTCCTCTTGAAAAGCTTTGTATATGGATGTTGTGATGATACCCATTCTCATTTCTTTCTTCCTCCACCATCTCTAATCCCAGGAAATACAATGGAAAGAATTACGGAAAGATGAGAAACCTAGATCGACACAAATACAACAGGAAATGCAAAAAGAGATAGCAGCTGACTCTCTACTGCTTCATAATCTATATAGTCATTTAGATCTATGCAACACGATATGAAAATCCAGCTGTGCTCTTTCAATTACACTGCCACCAATAATAAAAATTCTGCATTCAGAATTTATCTCAGAGTTTTGTTGCCGATACATGAAACAGCAGCGTACAGCTTGTTTTGCCTTTCTATCAAGCATACATAGTATGCAAAATCTGAGGCATGGGCTCAAAGAAGGAAAAGCCTTTTTAAACAACTTGTTTTTGTTTTTTTTTTAACTGAAACTTGTTTGTTTTTTGTCCTTCTTGTGTTTTGATTGTTTAGATAAACTAAAAAGACAAAGGGCTATAACAATCATTGTAAGTACTACTGGTAAAAAAAGTCCATGAGTATGCCACATATAGAAAAACAACCATGGCAATGGGAGGTATTGTTACTGTTCATGAAATTTTTTGATTAACTGTGAGGCAGATTTCCCAAATACATATTATCAGAGTTCTGCAGATAAATGCACAAACAGCATAGCTCAAACAAAGGGCTAACGAGAATGCACCAGCAGGTGGGAATATGGGAAGAGACAACTGCCTTTAAATATGCCAAGGTACAGATAATAACTTGGAAAAGAAATGAACCTGCAGATAACTTGGATGAAATTGGCTGAATATAACAGAAGCAGCCTAGGAAAGAAGCATCTACTAGAAACTACAGAGAGCAGTGTTATTTGCACAGCCAACAAAATAGGTTGAGCAAATATCAGTTGTGTCAAGTGCCATGGAGCTAAGACCCAAGAGACGGTGGCAGGATCAACTTCTGCTGATAAAGGGCAGAAGGATGAGGGCTGGGGCAGGGAACCACAAGTGGATGTGAATCAACTACCTTGACCTACCTTTGGTGTACCTCCACTACCTAGAATCACAGGTTTCAACTGCAGTATGAGTATTGGAGGATGGTGCAAACCCAGCATTAACCAAGGAGGGTTGATCATATTTACCTCCAGATTTACCTCCAGTCCCTTTGTTCAGGCCACTGCAGGGGACGTCCTACTCTAGCCGATTACATGCTGAAGGAGAAAGGAGCCCCTCACTGTGATATGGGACATGGGTGGGCCACAAGACTCCTTTGCAACCTTGCAGTTTCTCTCCAGCTTTGGTTTGAGGAAGAAATATCTTCCAGGTACAAATGCCTTCCTCTGTCCATGGTTGAAGGAACTGCCTCATTAATGTACTAACTTTACTTGGTTATGAAAGTTCTCATAATACCATATGATCTTGGACAGATCCCAGTTGAATGAAGTACTTTTTGCCCCCATAAATTCCTTCTGCAGTTGTAGGTATATGCTGCAACTCTACTTTCACCTGCATGCCACCAGCCAGTTGCTATGCTCTATGCTAATATTCTTTCATTGGTGAGTAGAATGACCTCTAAAAGCCAGTTATTATTAATCAAAACTGCTATTGGGCATCCCTCACCAAAGACAGTGACAGTAAATCACCAAATGATCATAAAGTGCTTAAGAGAGATTTGCAGTGTGAGATACAATAGACATGCAAAGTATTGAACTGAAAATGAAAAGCTGAAATAACCTTAATGATATTTGTTTTGAAGGGAGACACCATTTCAAGCACAGTGATTGAACAGTGGATTTCAAGATAATTAATCTCCTGCATCTTAGTCAGCCTGATTGAATCATCCCGTAATATTCCACTTAGCTTATAATATTCAATGTTACAACAGCATCCGGAAATTTTAAATCAAGGAAAGTTGTTTGGAAGCCCACATATTAGCTGAAATTCTAAATATAAATATATTATAAACCAATGAATGGGAAGATATTTTGAAATCCATTTAATAACTCTTTTTTGAGCACTATAGATATCCTGTGATTCTCAGTTGGGGGTTTGAAAAACAGCTGATCCATGATTTACAGATTTGTACCTTCAGTTTCTCAAAAGCAAACTTCATTACTTACAAGAGGTACAAATTCATTTGCTCTTTCCTTGCAAAATAAACCTGTCTGACAGGAGAAGTTAACATGGTGAGAACCTTGTAAACAGGTACTTTAAAGGAATTTACTGAAATTCCTGATTCCATGTGTTTCAAGATTAAGAACAGAACAATCTTTGTTTAAGATAACACTGGATCTTAAACCAGAATATACAGAAAAGGGAGATGACGCCTTTAAAAATACCAGGGCTTTATCAGTCTTTATCTTCTATGAAAATTCACAAAGTTGTTTGGGCCTGCATGAAAAGGATATGCTAAACCCCTATTTTTTTCTTTTGTGCCATTTATGTGATGCTTCAGAAAGGAAGTTTCCTCAGTATAGCTGAATAACTAGAGAACAACAAAGTAGTACAGCAAGTTCTGGATGATTTTAGCATTATAGATCACGCAGGCAAGGCAGAATGCTCCCCAGGAAACTTATTCTTTTAGAATTAGAATAGCAATTTGCCAGGCAAGTTTTAAAAATACAAGTAGTAAGTAAAATAAATAAACATCCCAAACATCTTAAAAGAACACAAGCCCTGGCACTGTTCTCTGAAACTATTATTTGAAGGGAAAAAAAGGCCCAGGATATTCCTTCTCAGTGACCACATGCATTTATCTTGCACAGTTTTCAGAACTAATTCTTCAGACTCATACCTATAGCTTTCCATCCCTGCTGGGCCTCTTATAAACACTTCAGGTAACTTTTATGAAAATACTTTGGCTGAATCCTCAGTGCTGCAGGAATGGGCGCTGGCACAGTCAGACAGAGTGGCAGGTTCCTAATTCTCCTCCTCCTCCCCAAATCTAGGGGCTCCTTGACGGCACGGAGCACCCAGCATTACACCAGGAGTTATACATTCTAGTGATGGAAATATGGTTTTCCCTCCATCCCTTTTTTTCATTACTTTTTTTCTTTAAATCTCTCTGTTCAGTTGGGCCTGCAAGGCACGGCACAGTCCTCAGGCTGCATCATGAAGTCTGGCGCAAAGCCAGTCAGCATGGAAATGGAAACTCAGGTTGACTGCGTTCTCATCTCACTTGTACCACTGGGTTGTTGTATTATCCAGGGCAAGTAATCTCAGATGATCTCTGCATGTATAAAATAATGCACACCCAACTCACAGGGGTGCTGCAAAGACTGATTAATTAACAAGCACATGTAAAGCATTTTGGGAAGTTTGGATATAACCTGGTTCGTAAAGGTAAATTTGGGGGGTTTATTTTCTTTCCAGACTATTTCAGGTTCTGTTTCATTTCCCTTCACGATTATGTGGAACCGTAACCAAAACGTGAACACTGAGATAGGGAAGATTCAGTTTAGCAACCCCTTCTACAGAATTCATCATGAGGCACGACTTCTCTTTGCTCGAGCAGTAGCAATATACTGTATAACTTCATCATGCACTCATGCTTTTGTTGTTGTTGTTTGGCTTGAGTTTTTTAATATACCAAGGTTTTATGAAGGTAGAAAAATAAATGACTTATCAACTACGTATAAATCTTACGCTCAAGAAAACATTTTAACAGACCTAGGCAAACTACACTGGAACAGCTAAGAATATTAAGGTGTACCTGAGATGGCATTAAGATAAAATAAAAAGAAAAGCCTCAAAACCCTTGAATCTCCATCCCTCTCCCAGAATAACCTACTGCACAATCATTACAACTCCCTCCTGCACAGGTAAGAAAGGACACCTTTGAATGAGATACATTGACCATGAACTCTTCACAGACAATCAGTAAAAGTTATTTAGCACAGATGTTGCTGTAATTGTGAGATACTGGGAAAATCAATGTTTAATGGCAGACTCCCAACTCTGGCAATGCTCTTGAGTTAACATCACCATGCTAGAATTTAAAACATGTGGAACAAAATTGGCTGAGATAAGTCCTCTAAAGTTGTTATCATCACTCACAATATTCCGTGGTTTTTTGATCCCCAAGTCATCCACAGATAAATAGATTGTGATTTATGTACTTCTACCCTTTGCTATCTACTGCCAGTTTAGGGACGATGTTTTTGTGAGGTGTTGTGCGTACATATGACATTATTCTTTGGGTAGGAATCATCTTTCTGTTGTGTTTGAACAGTAAATATCATGGTGCATGCTGTTTCAATAGGAGAAATTATCCGAAATGTTGAGAATCACAGTCAGCCATTATTAATGAAACACATAATCATAATGCTTCTGTGAAAGGGGAGTACAGAAGAAAACACAGAGAAATAAATGGTATAAAGTTTGGTTAAATATTGCCAGTGTAGCATCCCACTCGTACCAATTCTTCATAAAGGATGAAGAAGTTGATGACACAGGTGACATCATTCATTCTGTGTTTCATTTAATGAGAACATCCTAAATGCAATTCCACAGAATTTGTTTCACCTCTCACCTTCATACGTGGTCTTTCTCTCCTGAACAATAAATATGTAGAGGACATATCTACAGGAAATAGAATTTTATAAGCTTAGTGACATTTTTACATGACATACAGGAGTCTTACCAACCTTTCACAGATCTACACACCACACAAAGGGGTAAAACATAATTTGTAGGGATGACTAACTGATCTGTATCCATCTGTATATTCATCCCAGGATAAACACTCCATCTGCTGCAGATGCTAGGCTACAGGAGTTTTGCAATATCAGCTTTTACAGACAGGGAGGCATCTACAGTATACCTAAAGGGCTGGTTAAGAGAGAGAGTTACAAGGGTAGTTTTGTTGCACAGAAGGGCTTTAAGTGGGTCAGCCATCCAGCTGCAGAACTGCATGACATATTCTGTCTGAATTAACAACACTTAAAACCTGCATAATCAGTGAGAGTGCCAAGAGGAAACGTCCTTTGCAAAGGTTTACATTTCTTTGGTGTTCACATTCAGAAACAATTCTGTTTATAACAGAGGGACTAGGATCCTGATCCCTTTGTTGCTTTATCCCCTTGCATTCCCTGCATGGAAGCGTTCATGTGTGTGACCTGTCTGTCTGACCTTAATTCTACTGAATCCTTCTCCTTTTTGCTCCCTGTGCCCAGTAAATTAAAGAGCATGCTGGTTTAAATGCTGATGCCATTGACCAGGATTTCCTATCTGCTGCCTTGAAGGTTTGTGGCTTGCCTATTGCAACAAAGGTGGTCTCTGCTGTCACATATACAAGCACATACTCAGAGCAAAAAGGAGAAAAGACGAACAGAACTGAAATAGCACCTCAACTATGAAAACAGCAGCTGCAGTGCTGAACCACACAGGACCTCAGCCTATGGAGCACAGCACATGTTTTTACAACCTAGAACTCAAGGACCTTCCTACGCAGTACGGCACAAAGTGACTAATGTCTGCCGTGTGGTTTGCTTTTTCTCTCTCACAACCACACCCACGCACACATGTACAAACTCTATGACTTAGGAAAAAAACAAACCTGTCAATGCAATATGTCTAAAAGCTGAGGGAGCAAAAAAAGAACTTGGGTACATCTTGATCGATGACCAGAGTTTATGGATTAACAAAAAATGAGACTGTGAATGCACAGCTACATCACATGTTTTGCACAACTTTTTTGGGGGGCTGAAGACACTTTCAAAGGTAAGGCAAAACTCCAGGCTGTTTCTGCCATGGGAGGAGTTAATGTTGTTCAGTGGAATCATAAAATCATAGAATTGTTTTGGTTGGAAAAGACCTTTAAGACCATCAAGTCCAACTGTAGAAATAACACAATTAGTATCTACCTAACAGTAGATACAGTCACGGTATACAAAACAATAAAAAGACATATAAGGAAAAGATGTCTGTAATACAATGCTTTGCATGTGGAACCTAGTCCCACAATTGGCACCTTATTCCAAAAGGTACCTCACTAACTTTTGGGGAAGTATTCAAGAACTAAGATGTATTTCAGTGTGCACAGGTTTGTTACAATTTAGCTGTCACAGGAATATTTGGGTAGAGCAGGGCAGTAGAGCCATTAGGAAATTGCTAATTGCTTACTGCTTCCCTTATGAAACTATTAATACAGCAAGCTGTAACTTTCTTGTTCCATTTTAAGAATAACTGATTAACCAGTGACATTATAATTCTGATGTGATTTCAAAAATCCATCCAACCTTACCAGAATTTCTTCTCTAACAAATAAACTCTTCACAACCACCAAAAGCTCTGAAAGAAAAGATATGATTTTGCCCAGTAATTTTGCTTTGTCGAAACTAGACCTCAGCAGGACAGGTTCAGAGAAAGTTCTTCAAATGTTTTAGGGTGTCCACGTTCAGTAGGATTCAAAAGAAAGGGATAAAATTATTTCCAAATCAGTGAAAAGAAGAAACACTCTGGGTCTTTCAGTGCTCTCACACACTGAGCAGTACATTACCAGCTGCCAGGATCAAAGCTTAGCAGGAGTCCCTAAAGGGGCAAGTGACTACATAGTGTGACTGCTGATTACACCTTCCCCAGCTAGCCTCAAAATGGGAATGTTATTAAAACAGGATTATTTTAAGGCTGTGTTCTCAGGGTCTTCATCAGGCTGAGCTCATGCAGTAAAAGCTGTAGTTAACAGCACAAGTAAACCACAGGCTGAGGTACGCCTGGTGTAACCTCTATCCCTATCTTTGATCAGAAAAATTCCAGCCAGAACATTTAGTTTGGAAAAACGGATGCATATTACAGGATACCCACTAGTGTTTTGTACAATTTACTTCCTTTCTGCGTTTGACTTGTCTAAATTGGACTCATGCTGCTCAGTGAGTGTATCCATCGTGGTGGTCAAACCAACAGGTCTGTGAGGACCGGCCATCCTGCTGGGGCTGTGATGTAATGTAAGCAGCAATGCTACAGCATAAGCACGTGGAGTGACCTGATATGGCTCTGTCCTGGATGAACTATCCTGAACACATTTTGCCTGCCTCAAATAATTAGGCTTCTTCTAAGGTTGAATCCTGGACAATAGGGGAATTTTTAAACATTTTGCCTGCCTCAAATAATTAGGCTTCTACTCCTGCTGCCAATGAGTGCCACAGTAAAACCCTCCTTGCTTTCAGGATAAGGTTGAATCCTGGACAATAGGGGAATTTTTAAAAGTTTCTAGTTTCTCAGAGAAACTCCTTAAGTTAAAAATATGGGGTTTTTTTTGTTTTTTTTTTTTTTTAACAAAATGCTTTGCTTCCCTTCTGTCTCAAATGAAATGAAAATATTGAG
>NW_010331110.1:11785-30368 GCF_000700745.2 Antrostomus carolinensis | reverse complement strand
AGAGAGAAAAAGTCTTTATTTTTTTTCCCCAAAACTCAGGAAGAGTTCTTTGTTTGAGAGAGAGAAAAAAATGATATGCTAAATTCCATCAAATAAGATGACACTGTTATCTTACTCAAGATGGTGAGTAGGACTGTGATGGTGTTTCTGTCCACTACTACTAAAAATAATTTTGGGAAGCTGTTTCTACCTACTGCATCTGAGGACAGCTCCATTTCCCACAAGACTGCAAAATTCTGTTAAAGGTCTCCCCTTTGAGTCCAAGTTCTGGCAAAGTTCAAACGCACTTATCTTTCAGTACTTGATAGGAATACATCCCAAGATGTATTTAATCTATATGTGGAAAAGACCTCACACATTTTCTTTTTCTGCAGAATCATACTGTATGTTAATACTTCTCTTCAAGTCTCATTTTAAATATTTCGAATGATAAAGTTCCCAGCACATCCCTTAGGACATTATTAGACACATAAATCTCCATGTCAGGATTTTTTTCCAAGACATACGACCTAAACTTCCACTTGGGTTCACTCCATCCTTCCCCTTATTATGTCTAGTCATTGTCTACTTTGTGGGTATGCTCTTCCAATGTCTATAGACTCCCCATCTGTAACTCTGCCATTTTTTAAGCAAACTGCAGCTACTTACCTTAATTTTACATTTCTTTTTTAATAGTTTTCTGGTACTAGTTTTCTCACTGCTTTCTTTTTTAATAGTTTTCTGGTACTACTGTGCAGCGAGGTTATATGTCCTTCAGTTTGTAGTCCTTTTGAACAGAATATCAGTCTCTACAGTTATAGGATTTCAGAGTTTAACTCTTCTCCAAAAATAAACAAAACAAATCAACACATTTTTTCCCTTCTGTGTATGTTTCAGAATTATAATTAGATTTATAAGCACTTGCAACTGTTAGTGAGAAGCCAGATCAACTGCTTCTCTGTTTTTATTATTATTATTATTTCTGCACTGCCTGTTTGCTGGCACAAATTATTTCAGTAACTTTAGTACTATGAAATACAGAACTCCTCACCGCTGATGTGACCGATCTCAGACTGAGAGGTTCACAATGTCATTTCTACCATTGCAGACTTCTACGATGTTCCTTATGCTGAGGGGCAAAACAACCGTTACAATTTCATGCTTGTTCTGTGTGCACTTCCAATAGGAGCAAACTGTGCTTCCTGAACCATAATTGAAGTAATTTCAAAACTACATCCCAAGCATGCACACAGATATGTTCACTTTGGTGTTTGATTCTGAAACAGAACAAGTCCAGTCTGAACTGAATGATTGCTTTGCCCAAAACCCATGAACTTTCTATTTTACATTTCTGAAACAATGCTAGAAATGCCTTCCCACTGTTAACTTAATGCACAGCAACACAGTTCTGTATGCCACGTGAGAGTGCAAACAGTGCAAAGATTTAGCCATCTCAAATAGATACAAAAGACAGAATGAAATTACATTCATGAAGACACTCTAGTAAAAAGGTGATTTTGTACCTGAACTACAATACTTCTAATTGAGTAAAACACAATGTCTTTGATCATTTTTAACTATCAGAACAATTCTACGAAGAAAGTGGAAGCACCTGATTTAGGACAACTACACCAGATAAATAGGGAGGGTGGAAGTAGAACTTCCAAGAATCTTGAAAATTCAAGGAAAGAATGGAAAGTTCAATCAACTGTTCATTTTATTCAATGATTGGTCTAGAAATAAGTTACAGGTTTCCATATGAGCACTCCTATAAAAGACAACCCTTTTGCTTTGGTCTGCTTTTCTTATCATGTAGTTCTCCATTGGAAAGGTCACAACATCAAAAAAAAAAAAAAGAAAAAAAAAAAGAAAAAGGCACTTTCCTCTTTGCCAAAGACAGCCATGATATTTTGGGGATATTGCTGAGCAAGGTTAGTCTGGGTAATAATGGATATAACAAATAACCACATATGATGCTGTAAAAAGGGACAGGAGAAAAAGGTCCTTACAGGAAAATCAGGAATCAAAAGCAGCTTGCCTGAATTTTAGCAGCACATCACATTCTATTTGCTGGTCAAGTCCAATTAAGCTAACCTTGAAACCCCATGTCATACATCACTATTAATTAGTTACTTATCAATTCTTCCTTTTATTTGAAATTACCCTGCAAATACCCAAGTTCACACTCAACCATAGATTCAGATAATCTTTGAAATACAAACGCAGTCCTAGCCAAAACAGAAATATATCCCAACACCCTCCCCCTATACATCTGCTGTGTCCAGCTTTCTGGTACTGAAGTAAAATTTGGCTTGACACAGTTAGGATTTCAAAAGCCCAAGTTAGTTCAAACTATAACAAACTAAATTTTAATCCTCCTCCAGGCACACACTTGGGTACTTTTTCATATCAAATCTAAGCATCACCCTGGAATGTTTACCTAATGACCTTAAGAGTTAGCATCGAGAGATTAATCAGTCAACTGTAAATAAATCCAGACTGTCCCCAAGAGTTTAAATTTTGTCAGAGAAACTATAATGAACAATAGAGAATTGTTTGACTTTTATTCGGAGGTCCTGTGGAAGAAAAAAAAAATTTGCACGAGGAAAAAACTAATCCCAAATGTAACCAACTACGTTCATTTTGTCACTTCAACATCTGATTTAGCTCATACCTCTGACAGATTGATATTTCGCTTATTATTTCCTGTCTTCTCATCCAAATACCAAGATGGCTAATTCACGTTAAAAGAGCCTTCATTTATGACTCTCTCCCATCCTGCTTTAATTTCAGAGGGTGGGACCGGTAATGTTTTTTTTAATAGGTTTCTTTTAATGGACTACAGGATGTTGTTGTAAGGTCACTGACCACACTGACAGGAGAGAAAGGACTGTGAATCTGTATTATTTTCAGGTCACTGAGTGACCAAGAGAGAATGGGCTGTGACTGAGAAGTGCCAGCTTTCATTACTCTGCTTGGGTCTGAGTGACCTTTCGTTTCCACCATCCTTCTATAACTCTGCTGTCAGGGACTCCTCTATTTTCAGTGTTTCTCTGTAGTATCCATTTTCAGCTGCAAACTCCTCATTCCAATGAAGAACACTGTCAGGAGGCTGAAGCAGTTTTTTCACTGCTGGTTTTGTCCCAGGCCACTGCCCAGTTTGGTTCCCAAACCCTTCTCTGTAACTGTCATGCATAATTCATAGGGCAGGGCTGTAACAGACTGCAGTTTCAGCCTGTGGCAAACATCCATATGGCTCAAGCTAACACTGGGTGAACAACCACTGCTCACACAGTTGCCTCAAAGTGCTGTGTGTTCACTAACACATAAAAGTACAACCCAATTTTCCAAATAATATGATTTCTCCAGGACACAGCTATTCTGAAGTTGTTTTGGTTTTTGTTTTTATAAAACAGTTATGCCTATGACTCCTCTGCCTAAAATAGAGAATGACTTAGCAGCAACAACACAAAATGCAGTGGTCTGGGCTAGGCAACAGTGATATGTAAAAGATGTTCTGCCTCTGGCCTTAGAAAAAACCCTACTCCTCCGACTTTTTACCCAACACTACAGTTCTGCTGAGCATCTGCCTTTTCTGTAGTACTGCCAGTCTCCAGTACGCACAGTGCAGGTGTTGTAAACCATGTAACTACAATGTCATTTGATAAATAACGGAGACAGAAAAATGGGGAAAGTTTGGACAATGAAAGAATAGGATAAAGGAGAAGAGGATGGCATTTGAAGCAGAGCAGAAGAGGATTGCAGGAGAGGCAATTGGGGAACTGAAAGTGGGGGAAAAAAAATGAATGTTGCTTCAAAATGTTCTTGCAAAAATATTTCAATCTTTATTCTTCGTTTATTCGAAGTATTTTTCCTTCATCTCTACTTTCAGTGATTCTTCCTTCCAAACCAGAGTTACAAGAGTAAACAATGTAATAAGATTTCTAATTCTTAATTCAAAGAATTCTGAAGCTTTATAAGGGAAGAAGATATCCAGAACCGCAGTAGTTAGCAGATATTTGGGGAGGGGGCAGAAGAATATGAAAGCAAACATAGGTAATATACACAAACAATTGAACACTGATCTTGTCCTGTGAAACACTGGGCGCTGTCAGAGAAAAGCTAATGGATAAGGTGGATCACAGGTTTTAGTCTGTTTGGTGCGGGGGGAGGGTTATTTGGTTTTGGCTTTTTTTTTTATATACAACAACAACATAAAAACAAGTCAAGATGTATTGAGAACTGTTGGCTGGAAAAATCAAGATCAAGGCTCCTAAACTATTCTTAAGCAAGAGACTGTTCTCAGCTGAGCGCTTCTTGCAGTTTGCCATCCACCTTATCATCAGTTCTTTCAAAGACAAAAGTGACATTGCACCATTTAGCAAGTTCCTGAGAATCTGGAAACCTGTTCTTCTGAAACATGGAAAATGTTCCTGCTAATGTGTGCCTTTAGAGGAAGAAGGGCATTTGGTCTATATGGGTGAGACACAGAACACCAGAAAATTTAGCTTTTCCTAAGTATGAGATGTTTAGGACAGCTGAGAAAGATCAAGTGCCAAATATAAATATTCTGGCAAGCACAGGGCTTACAGCAGCAGAAGGAAGATCAACAGGCCCAAGGCTTTTGGGCGAGAAGTAAGACAGGGTAATTATCCAAGGAGTGAGTCAATAGAGAATATAAGGACTCACATCACAAAGTTTTATTGTTGCAAATCATTGATTGCTTACACACGATGCTATTTACTTTAATTCCACACGTTCATCACCACATCTGTCATTGGTGAATTGGTTCATGTTTTTAAGATGCTCACATATTACATTATAGCCACTCCATTTCACACTAACAGCAATCCTACATAATTCATCACTGTCACTTCAGGCAGTGTTCTGTAGCTGTCCGACCTGTAAAAAGAGAGGCAATAAAGATGTAGAGCAGTGTGGCTCTCTGAAATCAGTGTGTCAAGCCCTGTGGCAACATGCTTTTAATGGTGAATTTCTTCAGCAAAATCCAGCTCAAGACGATCCTTCAGTGAAAGGCAAAGGAAAAGGAGGAGTTTCTGTCCCTGTTGTCTCTGCTAGAGACTGTTACACAGATGGATAGGTAATTCCTAGGCAGAGGGCTCCATAGTTTTGAAAAATTTTAGAAATTCTGCACAGCTCAGAGACACATGATCTTCTACATCCACCAGGCAGTGTCTGTTTTAATGGAGGCACATACTTGCCTATGGAAGCTGAAATTAGACAAGACTGAACATCAGACATCCGTCTGTACGCTCGGGGTCTGACAGCCCGCAAGGCAGCCGCATTTTCAACAGCATGTATCGGGATCCAAACCATCATAATGTCAACCCAGTCACTGCAGCAGATCAGAGTGCTATGCAGCAACTTTTTATTTCTGTGTCCATATAAAGTCAGTCAGACTTTGCATGGATCAGTGTAAACCCATGAAAAGGAAATGAGAGAAAGAAACTGTAGGCAAGCAAATACTATTGTGTTTTAAACAGCAATACCCAGAATAAAGTAAATTCTCAAGTATGTGAAAGAGACAGCTACAGTGCTTGTGTCTATATTTCCTTATTACTTGCCTCTTTTACAAGACTGCTCGTTTCTTCCTGAAATAAGAGTGTAACTATTTCAAAGCTCAACACAGCCACAAAGAGAGCTCACCAGAATACATTAAAGATGCTTTTTGGTCTCTTGCATGACAGTTGCTATTAATATTGAACCAATGAGGAACCAGTGATGTGGAAAAAGTACAGACATACAGAGCCTAACATAAACTCACCCACCTTTTAGGCAAACCACATTAACCAAAACAATGCCCATTGAGGCTTTTAGGTATAAATACAAGACAGGAGGAATCCATTTTGTCTCTGGCCTCAGCTACTTTAAAAGGGAAAGAAAAAAAAAATAGAAGAAGAAAAATGAAACTTCTGATGAATCTAGTTATAATTGTCCCAGCAAGCCAACAATATGACTCACAGAGAAAAATGAAATAATTCACTGTTGTAAGACACAAAGCAAATCATGAGCTACAGTCAAGTTTCCTGCTAAGGTATAATCCTTCTGTCCTGAATGTTAGAATGAAAAACTTTCAGGTTCAGCCCAGAAAATGAAAAAAATTGGTCAGGAAAGGCTTGAGTTAGGGGACCTACCCAAACAGGATTTGCTTTCACAGCCTGACATCCAAAATAGAGCACCAGTGTCTCCTAAAACAAGACATCTGCCCAGGAACAACAGTTTGAGAATGTTTCCCTGATACAGGTAAATAATACCTACTGCTTGGAGTTCAACATTGCAGCTGAGCAGAGTCTGTTAATTTTCAAACAAGCTTGAATGACTTGATAACAAATAACAATAACATGTCTGATTACCCTTGCCTTAACTTCAACATTTTTCAGTATTTGGTCAGTTAGAGAATCAGGGCTGCAGAAAGAAAAATAAGGTTTCTATGGGAAGAGAAATATTACAATCCCTCTCTCTTGTCAATTAGATTCTCCAAAAATCACATTAACTGCCAGGTCCTAAAACTCAAAAACCATCCCATTCCCTTAGGTGTTATTCAACATGTCAGTTCCTCACGCTGGAAAGAGTAAGCAGCTAATTTAGTTCCCATCATGACTATTCCAACACTGCATGCCTGACAAAGGCATCATACAAACTAAGTGAATGGAGAAATAATTGTCTAGTCCTGACTTTCCATCTGTACTTCCCTTTAATCTCCAAGACCTAATATTTTCATGCCTTCTACCAAAACCTTTGTCCATGCATTCATTTCTACCCAGAATGCATAAGAATAACAATTAGCAGTGAAAAATAAGGGCAAGAATGGTATAGCTAATCGCATTTCAATATTAAGAAAAAAAAAAAACAAACCCAAAAAAACCCAATATCCAGGTGCTCCCCCCACACCACCCCATAAAACTACCTACATCATTACTTTTGATTACAAAAATTAAAACCCAAACTATTCTTCTGGAACTAAAGCTTGCAATTTCTGAACTATTTAAAAACATGACTTGAGAATATAAAAGCTAACATATTTTTATAGGGTGTTTACGTTACGTACCATCATAAGAGTTTAACCTTTTACAGTAATTCAGCATATTTAAAAAAACAAAACAAAACTAAAACTCCAAACAAACAGTAAAATGAAAGATTATTTGACAAGTTGCTCTACAATGTTGTCATATCCCTCCTAGTCATCTGGCAGAGAGTTGAACTGTCAAGCTGGAGTCGATATACCTTCTCAGAGCCCTACAAACCTACCCATGCTGAAGGCTTGGCTCTTTTCTAGTTATAGACGTCTTATCTGGGGAGTAGCTGTGGGATAGGATGGGCAGGAGATTTGATTCGGTACAGTCTGCCAGAACAGTGACAGTAAGTACACCTCTAAAATGGAATAATGGTCTTTCAAGGTTGAGGAGTCAATGAACCAAGTCCTCTGTAGATGGTTCTGAGTCTTGTGGCTCCAAGTGTTTTTGTGGCTTGAATCAGCACCTTTTCTGCTGAGGTGGAGCAATAGCTCATTGAAGAGATTCTGCCCATCATTTCTGTATGCACAAAATCCATTCCATGGCTGCTTTTTCCATCTCCAAACTAGAAATAACTGGAAACAAGGAGGGGGAAAAAAAAGCACTACAGAAAGTAATATTGAATCAGTGAGGAACCTTTCACAGTGCTTCTCTTTCGACTCCTCCTCCCGAACCCCTCTTTTATGAGTGCATATACTGCTAGTTATGCAGTCGTGGGTTTAGCTTGCAGAAAAAGTCGCAGTAAAATATATAAGTGAGAGTGCTGAAAGAAAGCCCCCTTCCAAACACTAAACTAAAAGGGACACAGGAGTTTGATCAAATAAAAACAGAGTATAAACCCAAAGTAGTACCTTAAAAAAGCTTTAAAGTCCTTCAGTAAAAAGATGCGGTAAAGAAAAAAGTTTTCTTTTGCTCCCTTTCTTTCCCCACAAGAGTTTGTTTTCCTTTGCATAAAAAAACTTCATTGGAGAAAAGTGAATTGTGGGCAAAGTTCTCTAATAGCAAAAGTAGTTTGATTCAATTTTATTTGCGATGCTCAAATTCTATTCTTTCTCCAGCCCTCACATCCAGTCTCCATGGCAACAAAAGCGCTGAAAAATCCTGTGCCCATTTGATAATCATTTAATCATTTAGCAACAAAAGAGACTGGGAATGGGAAAGTGGAGTAGAGGGAAACACCAAAAGGAAAATAAACTTTAGTATAAAAAAACCCCAAATCCTGCCCCCCCCCCCCCCCAAAAAAAAAAAAAAAGAAAAAAAGAAAAGAAAAAGAGAGAAGGACCCAAAGTAAAGAGAAATTGTCTACAGGATCTCTATGTCCACACTGAGAGTAGGTTTAAGCCTCTCATTATGCTCCTTCAGACACTATGGTGTCATTTTTTTTTTCCTCCAAGGGAACCTGAATTCTGTCTGAAATGTCCTTCAAGTAAGTGAAAAAATCCAGAGAAAAATCCAGAGGATCTGTGTTAAGACTCTAGAAGATGAGCAAAGAGTTAAAGACGTCCCTAACCAATAAAAGCCACATTGTGGAGTTTGTCTTCTTCCTTCTTTTTTAAAAAGGAGGGCTGGGCCTCCTTATTATTGAAATACCAGGAATATCTCCTGGTATTTCAATAGGTAATCTATGAAATGCTGAACATCATTCACTGAGAGGATACCCTGGCAGAAGCCTCTGTCACCTTTAAGCAGCAGGGCTTATGCTCCCCTGATGGTGACAGCAGTGTTGTTGAGCAGCTGGTAGCCAGGATCAGGATGCATTCCCTCTTCCAGAAGAATAACACCATTACAGACAATTTTCCATCAGAAAAAAAACTCTCCCAGCAGATAAAAAAAAATAAAAAATAAAAAATCCTGCAGTATGTCCTTGCTCCTGACACCCACATAAGATGAAGTCCAGTTCAGCTCTGAATACAGTGGCAGTTACCTCTTTGTCCCCACTAAATCTGTGCCTGGGATGGAGCTACAGGATGGATGACACATGGAAATAGAGACATCAAATGAAGTTGCACAAAACTAGACAGATACAGTGCACTGGCAATGCTGGGGTGGCCAAGCAACTACAGGAGAAAGCCACATTGTTGGATCTCATCTTCAGCATAAGCCCTCAATATCCAAACACAGAACATGCTGCTCTTGCTCTCTTTCACATGAGTAAAATGATGACTTCAGTGTTTTAACAGCTTCATAATACCCCATCCCCCCTAAAAAACACCCTCCAAAAAAAGCCAGGAAACATACACAAAGACAGTCCAGAACATCCAGTTCAGATTTCTACCCATCAATCTAGATACAGACATGGAAGCCATCAAGGTAGTAAGTGATTTAACTTACAGTTTCCCCTCATGCTGAGATGGAAAAGTGTATCCATCTTGACAACGTTTCATTTAACATTGGTTTACCTTTTCAAGTTAACACAATAACAATGGAAATTATTTTTAAATCTTGGAAGCCATCAAGGTAGTAAGTGATTTAACTTATAGTTTCCCCTCATGCTGAGATGGAAAACTGTATCCATCTTGACAACATTTCATTTAATATTGGTTTACCTTTTCAAGTTAACTCAATAACAATGGAAATTATTTTTAAATCTTAATGGTAGAAGGCAACAGCTCCTGCATCAGTGGTAGCCCATTTGATACGGGAAACTGCAAATGATCAAATGTTCTTGATGTACCCTTGGTAAAATGTTGCATTCCAAAGAAGGTGGTGAGGAGAGGGAAGAAATTTGTGTGACAATCCTGGCTACTCATGCCTGCCAGAGAAGAGCAGCTTTGCTCTTTAATGGACATTATTGCAAATACCTTATGAAAAATACCTTCTGAGCATGCCTCTAGCAGGGAAAGGTACAGAATTTTACATGGCATTGAACTGATAAGCCCTAATATTTTTTAAGTAATTGCTATTTTTCAGTTAGGAATAATATATCTTCAGGCTTTTTAAATTATTTGTAATGATTTCTCTGAGGTGCCACATCACTGTGGTATCTCTGCATTCAATGCAATTATCCAAACATACCTATTAGGTAGGAAAAGCTACATTATTCCCACCACAAAGAAACAGAAGTGCAGAGTGCAAATTTCTCCTTCAAAAGCAACATATACGAAGGTCACTAGTACTGCTAGGAATGGCTTAAGTCTTGCTTACATTTTGCAGTGCTTTCACCACAAACCTCCCCTTTTTTGTATAATGGAGGGATGGTGAGCACTCATCATCATCAGAGCTTATCCCAAAAGGGTCATCTTCATTTATGCTTTCTCTTTAATTCAGGAAAGTTTGAATGTTGACAACACTAATAACCCATTGCCCAACGAACCAAAATACTAAATAGGAAAACTCCAGAACTAAGGATCTTTGGATTTAACTCCTAGCCTCGAATAAACAACCAGATAAGACTTTTATTTTTGTACCTGCCTCTAGATTTGCCTTGCTTCACACTCACTGTTATTGTTTTCTGCAACCCAAGGACATGTCAAATCTAAATTCTTGTCACAGATGTCGAGGTGAGCACAATGTCAGATACAGACCCATGGGAATTTTCGACCTGATGTGCAGTCCTTACTCACTCATATTTATGTAACACTGATGTGCATAGGGGCTGCTAACTTTGCTTTCTTTAGTGCCTAACCCTGACCTGAAGCACAGAGCTACAGCACAAGCTCAGACACAGGAGCCATGTTGTACCTGAAATACAAATAACCATTCAAGCAGTTTGCCTCTGCAAGCCCCTGTGTGTTTCACATTTCCAAACCTCATTGAAGAATTTAAACCAGAAATTGTCTTGGTTCTTCCAAAACCCCAGGATAATGCCACCAGAATGTTAATCAGTTTTATGCCAGTCCGGACCAAGATCTAATTGATATCTTCCCAAGAAAGGCAAGCTACAGTGCAACTTGAGGTTTGTAAATTCTTATTAGAGTCTGCTGTGCATTTTCCTGAGTGACAGCTAGCCAAACAACTGCTCAGATAGAACAGGCAAGGTGGGAGGGATCATGTTGAGTCCTGACATTTTCATGCCACCATTGCAGTGTGTCAATTCAGGCTGCAGCCACCATTGCCAGCAAGAGAACACATGCATGAAATGAGGTGTAATTTGTACAAATAAAGGCCTCATAACTAAATCATAACATTATATTCTGCAGATGTTTGTGCTGCAGAGCAGTGTACCATTCAGCCTTACCTAACTCATTTAACTTTTTGGCAGGGTAAATTATCCCATGCTGAACTACATGCTATGGGGTCTAAAGTGTTACTATAACTTGAGCTAGATTCTTTAAAGTGATTTCACATCTCTGCATTGCATTACGTTACGATATAGAGACATCCCTTGCCTTACCTTGCACACAGACAGGTATCTATTTAGTCATTAAGATCTCTAAGTTTTTTTCTTTTACTTTTCACCTTTCACTCTTCACTTTGGATATTCTAAAAGTTGTTCCCACTACTCTTTGCCAGTTTTTTCCAATCATTCTTTCCTACTCACATACGTGAAAGGGCAGAGGCAGATTTCAAAAAGGAAAATGTACTCCTCTTGTCACAAAAGAAAACAACTTTGTCCCCAAAACCTATAAGGTGGGCAAAGAAATTGATAAATCTTGCCTTTCTATTTGTCTTTTGGACTTTACATCTTAAAAATACACCTAGGTATAGAATTCAGAGATTTTCTTCTGACAATCCCAGACCAAATAAAATTACTAAAAAGTATAGATTTCCTTACCTATTCAAGTCCAGAAACCAGAGCTTTCAGTAAAACACCAGATGATGCAGCAGTTTGGCTAAAGTCACAGGAAAAAGGCAGGAGTACTAATACTCCACACCTGATTCTGTAGCTCTGGAGGAAGAGCACAACAAAAGGTTAGGGAGAGAATACGAAGCACATGGTTAAAACCAACCAATTAATTATTTCAGCTGCTCTTCTCTCTTTCTTCTAACAGTGTTATGGAGCAGACAGAGCAGGAAAATTGAGAATAGGCAAGAGGGCACCAACCCAATTCCATCACCAAGTCGAAGGCATCAATATACCTTCTTATGAACCCTGTCTCTTTGTGCTATGAGTATTTTCTAATGACCCCTGTCAGGCACAGGATGTTGGGCTATTCAGACCTTTCACCGAACCCAATCTATACTGGTTCATTGGCTCACCTGTATCTTGTAATCATATTACAGTCTTATAAAGCCTATGTTTACTCTAGATTACAATTACTGTGATTTTACTATGTGTGTGTCATGATCACATTGGTTAGGTACTACAGAGAAACAGAAAGGAAAAAATTACTTCTGCTGCAAAGAATTGTACTCTTTAGTCAGTGTCTGGCTCTATATTTGTTTTATAATTCAAATAAAAGTTTGGGAGAAAAAAACTTATTATTGTAGGCAAATGTCATCTTCAGTGGAAATTCTACACAGCGTAGGCAGAAGTGGGTAGTAATCTCCCTCCATACACATAAATCATAGCTTGTCTTTTGTTATCCAAAGGCAGGATTCACCATTAAATCCCACTGGTAGAGGGGTGTGACATAGTTTTTTGTGCAGGTGGACTTTGCAAGATGCAGAAAAGGCTAAAAAAAGTTTGGCTTTATGTCCAACTAGCTTGCATTTTGGTGAAAAGTTCATCATTTCCAAAATCACACTTATATGATTGTCTCCTGCTCTCTCAGACGTCTTGATTTAAGTTTCCACAAATTCAGGAATTTAACAGTTAGCACACTGAAGCATCTTTATTATTGAAGAGGAGCTGGCTGTATTGTGATATAGCTGCTTATTGCTCCAGATAGGTAAAACAAAATAATTAAGAGCAAAGATGTCTGATATTTAACTCCTGCTGTATTTAAGTAACTCACTATTGCTATGTTATACTGAGACAATTTTCTACTAAAACATAAGCAGTTATTTCAAGTAGGTAGTATTATTCCTACAAATAATTACAAATTACTCTTCAATATTTAAATGCTACCTTTATTGCAGAAGGAACTCAAAATACTGTGAAAACTGTTTTGTTGCAGAACACTTAGGTTTAACTTTACTCACTCCGAAATGCATCTACTTCTATGTGAGATCCACTCCATAACGGGTCAGGCTATGGAACAGGCAGCCAGAGGGAAAGCATAAGGAGTGTATTCATTTGAAACTCCAAGAGGAATTTTGCTGGGGCAAAAACTCATTCTCTAAGCCAGAGTCTCTCCAAGACACTGGACCTAAAACCCTTAAGCAAAGAAAAACTACAGTGTTTCACTTTGTTAATAGTAATGTAAATAATAATTTGCCTTTCATATAGTATTACACTAATTACATATCAAGGTTGTTCACATAGGTGGGAAACAGAACTCTAGTATTTATATTCACACCATTTTTTAGAGGACATTTTATTTAAAAACCGTTGCAACAAAATTCACAGTATTTGATCTCTTACTATATAAAGAAATCCAACACCTGTATATGTTAATATGCCAGAGACATTAAGAAATAAAAGATAAAAGTGAAAAATGCACTTTGTTCTCATTCCTTTTCAGTTAGGCAAGTTTTCAGTAAAGTTTTCCAGTTTTATGGATCATGGCTATGACAGATGAAATGTCTGTGCAGCACAGAATTATTTTTCTTGCAGAAATAACATTCTACCAGTTGTGCCAGGAGATATGGCAACTTTTATGTGCTTATTTCAGTTGAAAACATCTGCACTAGGTAATATAAGCCGCTGGGTCACACATTAAATAACACTATTATATGTGACTGCATATAATGGCTGTTTTGCATCTTCTTTATAATGGTTTGTAACTAAGCAGAATTGTCTTGGATCACTAATTGAAGTTTTTCTAACATTAACCCTTAATGCCTTTATACTTTTTAGTTTTTCAATTAATTAAGGTCTGATTCAGTTAAGTATAGAATCATAGAATGGTTTGGGTTGGAAGGCACCATAAAGATCATCCAGTTCCAACCCCCCTGCCATCAGCAGGGACACCTTCCACTAGACCAGGTTGCTCAAATCCTCATCCAACCTGGCCTTGAACATTTCCAGGGAGTACTTGAATATGAGTACTTGAATATGAACCATTTCCAGAAATATAACTCGGGTACCCACATTATGACTCAAGTACAAAAGGCATTCTCAAAACACCTGCTTGCCTCCTAAAATCTCAGATTCACACAGATTTT
The DNA here is from genome assembly GCF_000700745.2 of Antrostomus carolinensis. Classification (NCBI taxonomy): domain Eukaryota; kingdom Metazoa; phylum Chordata; class Aves; order Caprimulgiformes; family Caprimulgidae; genus Antrostomus; species Antrostomus carolinensis. The sequence continues at coordinate 16,206 of NW_010331110.1, read as the reverse complement.
TTTTATATGAGATTTTCTAAACCATCCAGTTTTCTGTTTCTGATTACATCAGTGCTAAAGGGCTCCTTGCCAAAAATTGCATTCATCTTCTTGGAATTGATAATGTCTGGAGGGTTGTCTAACCAGGTTTTGCAAACCTGAGTTGCCAAAGCAGCCTAGATACTGATGGCGTCTGCAAGAGTGATGAAACATTGATACAGCACAGGTCTACTCCCACCATCATCAGCACCACTGCTTGCATCTTTCCAGTTAGGCACATGCTTGAGCACCTCTCTGGAACCTAGGTAACTGTGGTTATCCAGCCAGGTTTTGCAATGATTGACTTGAAATACAACATGCCTGAAAAACCCAGTATCTGGTCTTAATCAGAAGCTAGTCCATAGTAGAATTCTAAAGAAAAATTAGCATATACCCCATCACATTAAGAGTCCTTAGATTTACGTAAATGATAGAGAAAGCAAGTGTGAAATGGGAGAGGTTCTTTCATGTCCAGTTTGTCCTAAGACTTCTAAAAGTTCACAATTACATTCTAGTTATACCAGTTAGTGGCTTGTTGAAAACTGAATCTTTTTGGCTTCCTGATCTTCCCTCACTTATGAAGTAATTCTGGAACTGTTTTTCTAGATAAGAGTCACATCAATGTCAGACTGGTGTGTTTGGCCCCCTTCCCAAACATTTGTAACACTGGAATCCAACACATTCCATCATATGATAACAGATTAATGGATTGAGAAAAAAAAATGAAAACATCTTAGAAAGCAATGTGCCTTCTATAAACATTTAGCTACAACTTGTGGGAACAGGTTTCAAAAACATGAATGCGATCTTATTCAACACACACTGTTAACCAGGAACCTTCTCATCATGATATATGTACAGCTGGTCTTCTTCTGCTAAATGAAGGCATTGATGATCTGTCTCATCATGATATATGTACAGCTGGTCTTCTGCTAAATGAAGGCATTGATGATCTAGACCACAGTGATTTACTTTGCTGGAAGTCTATATTGAAGCTGATAAAGACTAATGATTGGAAGTTTTTTTAGATAGCCCTACCCAGCCTTTCTGCCAGGCTGCTAGGAGTAGAGGTAATAGATCGTCTTATGCTTCATCAGTCTAGATCGGTTCTGTTCTAACAATTATAGAAATGAAAGGTGCAGAACAATGGAACGAGGCATATTATTGTACCAGATGCTCCATTGTAGAACAATTCACATGCAGGTCTAGAATAAGCTGTGGCTCTGATACCCACTAAATGCATTTGCAGACTGTTCCAATAGTTTCAGTCCAGTTTCCTTACTTTGGTCAGAACTGCAGAATTGACACATTTTTTTATGTGATGGTTGGATTTAATCTCATTTGCTTAGCAGCATTGTAACTTCCCCTGGCATGAGTTTATTCATTTATTTTGACATTCATATGGGCTACCATTGTAATTGTTTCACTATCTCAATATCCATCATAATGGGATCTCAGCAGGATTTTCTCTTAGCAATCTCACTTTTAAATTAGGGGCATCATATCTAGTCTTTTAATCAAACTGGCAGAAGTATAGTGGCTGTATGTAAATCATTTTATATGGATTCCCAAGTTAGTAACCTGTGAAGCCGAGTTCCAACAAGTGCTCAAATGTATTTGCAATCAGTGAACTACTGTTAGTAGCTTCATGGTATCTATTTAACACATCAACAAAAGGAAATCTTCCCCATTTCTGAGTAACAAAAAAGGTTCTCCATTTCCTCAACACCTCTCAAGTCACTTTGCATTAAATAATATTGCCTTTATATTCAACATGATACTGTGTAACCTAAAGAACCACAACATAACGTGTTATCTTCTAATATAAATGGGATGGGAAATATTGAGAAACATTTTCAAAAATTAATTTTCTTTCAAGTTGTGTACTTACTGCCAATTGAGTTGGATACTAATTCCAAGTTAAGTTTGAGCAGCACATAGAAATAATTCTGGCTTCACCAGGATAGCCCTCCTCAAAACAGATAGCCCACTGTCAGATCCCCACACTATTTCTGAGCCATCTGTTGCTGGTATTTTTCCCTTAATGCATTCTTTATGGTGAAAGAATGTGCATGCACTATGTTTTCTTTCTTCCTTTCTCTTCCTTCTTATCAGTTGATTCAATAAGAAATATGAGAGTCCTGTAAACAGGGCAGTAAAACAATGTTCTGTATTAATGCTGCTTTAGAATGAGATTTCCTGTAACATTTGCACAGCCCCTGAAATGAACCAAATATGCAGAGAATTGCAGGCCAAGCCCAGAGACAGCTGAATGATCCTGATTTAAAAAGTACTATTACACAGAGGGAGAGGTCTCTCTGATAATGGCATGGAGAGTTTCTGCATGTATTTAACACAGCTGCTGTCTAAATTCTGAAATGTCACAGAATAACTACAGATGAGGAAAAGGTTGATATCTGTCTCTGGAAGGGACAAACAAGCTGTCATAAGAAAGCATGAAGTCAGCAAAGATGTTGTCTGTACTATCACAGGCTGCACCCTGACAAAGAAAGGACAACACAATTTATTGGGAATCAAATGCTGGTTTACTAACAAAATTTTGGCACTAAATACAGGCCTTTCACCACATCACACTGATTTAAGGGCAATAAATTGCACCACCTAATTAAAAGAATACAGATAATACAAAAGGACAGAGGGAGGGTTAAAGCCGACATTGGAGAGCTGTAATTTGCAACAAAAATCTGGAAATCAAAAGCCTGCTGGCAAGGCATGCATTGAAGCGAATGAGGTGACAAATACATGCACTGTCAAGAGGGCGCCTGTGTATCAGCTAGTGTTGTAGTCTACTATTTTACTCAAACAAGTTTCCAGGATTAGGAACAGAGTCAGAGAGTCAACATTGAAACTTTTTTGTTGGTTCATCAAAATTGAAACTCTTTTCGAGTAAAGGATTCAGTTTCTACAAGGATCCCTACTTATAAAAGGTGGAGGGGTTTTTTTTTAATTTTTACTGTTGAAGTATTCTAGTTCAAAAGGACCACTTTGAAATACTGAAACACTGGGAAATTTGGGCTGAAATTCGCTCTGATTTGCAAGGAAATTAATAACAAAGTTCTGCTGACCCAATCCCTTCCACTCCAGACTAGGTTATTAGTTTAGAAATATTTTTGAGACCTTCAGTGTTACAAGCCTATTCAGAATAGGAGCTAGTCTGAAACCTTTTGAGATAAGAAGCTCAACTTTTATTTTGTTGTACTAAGGATCTTCCACTTTTGCCAGAGAGTCTGTTACACATGGTTGTTTTCCTTCACTGTCGGCAAGCGAGAAGTTTGCTCATGCTGAACATCAACAGGAGGCGGCTCTGTCAGAACCAGTTTTGCAACAGTGCCATCTCATCAGAGCTGTTATCAGGCCTTTCAAAACTTCTCCTGAGAAAATGAAGCAAAGAGAGAAAATGTTCTTGCTCAGGAGTGACAAGCAGGTCAGCGGTTAGGGCACCAAGGCTCAGGTAAGGAACAAATTCTGCTCCTCCTTGCTGTGTTGAATCTCTTTTCTAATATTTAGGTTTGTCCTGGTTTTGGCTGGGATAGAGCTAAATTTCTTCTTAGTAGCTAGAATAGTGCTGTACTTTGGCTTCAGTGTGGGATTTGGTATGAGAAGAATGTTGCTAACATATTGATGTGTTTAGTTGTTGCTAAGAAATCAAGGACTTTCCAACTTCCTATGTTTTGGTAGTTTGCAGGTGTAGAAGAAACTAGGGGGGGCATAGCAAGATTAACAGATACAAACTGGCATTTGGATATGCCAAGAGGATACTCCATATCATATAATGTCATGTTCAGCATATAAATGCAGTTTGACTGGAAAGCTGCCTCTCTCACTCTTCTGTGATTGGGGTTTTGGGACTTTTGTTCCTCTGGGATCACTATCCAGCCAGGAATGGGATGGGCATCAGTTGATAGGTTGTGAGCATTTGCACTGTGCTTCACTCATTTATGTATTCCATTATTACTGTTATTATCATTATTATAGTAATTATTATTCTAATTTTCATTTTATTTCAATTATTAAATGGTTTTTAACACAACCTACAATTTTTCTCACTTTTACCCTTCTGATTCTCTTCCCCTTTTCCTGAGTGGGGCAGGGTGAGCGAGCAGCTGTGTGGTGTTTGGCTGCTGGCAGAGTTAAAACCACCACAAGGTTCAAGCCAATGAGATCCATGGAAGGCTTTTCTAGACTAACCATGCAATCAGTGAACATAGGGCTGGGAACAACCTAAAATGGTGATCTGGTATACTTCCTTTTTCCAAGTAGGGTCAACTCTACCTGCACTGTCCTGCCAGCAGCTGCTCTCAACCTGCAGCAACAACCCACTTCTTTCAGTATGTCCCAATTAGTGTTTTTCTTCACTTTTGTCTAGATTCTCTTCTGATCTA
>NW_010331110.1:0-11775 GCF_000700745.2 Antrostomus carolinensis | reverse complement strand
GCTGAACCACAGTACTCAGAATTAGACTGAATATTTTAGCCCTTACCTCACCACTTCTGAAAAGAATGGGAGAATTAGACCATGTGCCTTAGAAATATGGCTCTTGCTTACATCCCCAATATGGTGTTCATTTTTTTTTTTCACAAAAGCATGAGATTGTTGTCATACTCATTGTAATATTAACTACAGCCCTATTTTTTTTCCCCTTGTAACAGGACAGTGATAGCAGCTACAACTATGAGACAGAATTTGACCCTCCCAAACTTTTATTGACAGTGCCTGTGAGAATAAAAGGTGAATGAAAGTATTAACTTTCAGATTTCTGGTATAACAGCAGTGTGCTCTTCCCTTGAAATGGAATAAGTGAACTACAAAGTCACTGAGTTGGGTTAAAATGGAAATCCCCAAGACACTGCTTTTTGTAAATCACTTTTCAGAGAATAACAGTGAAGCAAAAGACTTTATAGGTCTAGTAATTTTGCCCTTGATAGTGCAATTGTAACTACTATTCTGATTCCTAGAGGGTCTGATTTTACAGAGGTGCTGAGCAGCTGTAGTTTCCATTGATTTCTGGTGGAACTGGAAATGATCATGACTTTTGAAAAATAAATGCATACCCACTGTGATCCAGTCCCTACCAAAAAACCAACAACAACAAAAAAACAACCCCACCCTATCCTTTTTCCTATTACTTGAGAGTTATTTATTTCCCTCAATAGGTATTTCTGATCCAATTCTCCAATAAATAATAAATCACACAAAGAACATCCTCAAAACATCTGATATCTAGCAAATATTTTGCATGTCTAGAATGTGCCTGGTTTTTTTAATGTTTTGGAGAGTTGTTTTTTAGTGTCAACCAGTCAAAGATTTTTTCTTGGAACCAAGCTCTCTGTGTGTATGTATCTTGGCAGAATTTGGTAGATAATAGTATGATGTAGCAGTCTGAACCTGCTACAGCACTCAGAGTTTATAAAAATAACTAGGTCACAGCTCAGCAGACTCTGCAATGCACTGACACAGACACCACATGCAACAGGCCTGGACACTAGAACTATTTATGAAGTCATAAGTGGGCTTTTTTTTCAATAGTTTCAGCATTTGAAATGAGCTAACAGGAAATAATCCCAACCTTTTCTCTGCTGGGCAGATTAATTTTTAAGTCACGTTATTTGTTGTCTTTTAGAAATTAAAGTTTGAGCCTAAACAGCTGCTGACTTTTTGTATTTGGAGAGGTGAGATGAGGACAGGGAAGTGGAGTTCTGATGTAGGAGAATTAAACGTGCCTAACTTCTTTATTGGCAAAACTGTCATGGTGCTATTAACTGTAAAGGAATAAAGTAAAGCAAAATGAAAGCAATAGGCCATCATTTGAATAATGCACATTTTGAATGAATAATTAGGCATAAAACAAAAGGAGAAAGCAAATGTAAACACCAAAAGGGACCTCAGTGAAGTACTAAATCAACACTATCATACAAAAGAAGGTACATGAATACAATTAGAAACATATATTTACATATTTTAGTTGTTCCTGTTAAATAAAATCTACCATGTATGGATAGCTGATTTATAACAATTTATTTGATCAATGAGCTGATATTTTGTTTGTGAGAAAGTTACAAAATCCTCACACAAAATGTTCTGAGATCAAATGCATGCCCTGTTCACCCTTCTGCAAATAAGTATATTGGACTGAACCATTTTACCAGATTATTTTTTTGTGTGCATGTGTGTTTGTTTTTTCCGTAATTAAAATACGCTGGTCTTTCACACAAATTGCTTAACCTATGTCATGTCTAATAGTTCCATATAAATAATTAATAACCTCAAGGCAAACAGTGCTCAAAAACCCCTTAAGCTTTAAGTTATTCATTGAAAATATTCAGAGACTACTGACAAATAAAAATGGCATTCACAGAAATCAGGACTAATTCATGAATGATTCAGAAACAGAAGAAACAGCTGAATTCATAGTTATTATTCTTTATTTCAATAGTTCAACCACAAAAAAACCCAAAAAACCTATTTCAATGAAAAGTAGTGACCTGAGTTGCTTAACAAATAACCACAGGACACTATATAATAGTTCACAATAGCTCAGGAAAGGTAAGACTGACTGTATGACCAGACATATTGTGAGTAGTAATCTGTCTAGTAAGTTGATTGATACGCCATTTCACAATAGTAAATTGTTCTATGTTTGCATTCTGTGCATTATTTTTTTTATTAAACCTCAAAAATGCATTTTTAAAAAAGGTGTGGAAAGGAATTAGAGTAAGGCTGACAAGATTTGTACACAAATATTTCTACAGAAATAAAAAGGAACTCCTTTTGAACAACAACTTGATAAAAATATTCCAAAATGTTACATAGCACCGATTTTTTCTAAAATCAAAAAATTGGGGGAGTTTAGATTAATTTTACATGTAAATTATTCATTATAAGGAGTATAATCTTAAGTAAAAAAAAAATCATCAGAACATTTACCTTCATGAAATATTACAAAATTCTGGCTCTTTGATCAGATTAAAAGAAAAAAAACCTGAAAGCTTAGAATTTCCTTCAGATTAGAACTGTTCTTAGCAAATCTACTTCTAAGTACAAGACGATCAATAAAAATGTCCTATAATATATCTTTCAGATGAAACCAGAATTTCTAAATTCTTGGACATTTTTTATTTAATTGAAACAGTCAGCTGAAAAGAAACAGCCAAACGTTATTTTGACTAAATGTTTCACAACGGGAAGGAAACAAACAAAGAAACCCCCCAAAAAACCGCAACCAATAAAAAATTTACAGTTATCCCATTCTAATTAATATTTGAGGAAAAAAGTTTAGTATTTTAAATTATCTTCTCCTGTTTTCTTGATAATAAAAAAGCTAATTCTTCACTTCATATATTTCTTTAGTGAAAAAAGAAGAAATAAATAAAAGAAGAAGAAGGAATGTTTTCCTCCAGGAAGCAGATATTGAAGGTGTTAATTTATTTTAAAATCATGTTCAAAACTCACAGTTTCTCTTTTTTAATGAATTCTATAATGACTGTTCCTTATGCCATCTCTTCCACCATGGTCAGCACTCCCTGGTCTAATACTACAATACTGTAAAACTACACAGTTATCCTACAATGTTTTTCTTCCTGCCATCTTTCCAGTATGCACCATCTGAATCTCTGTGCACTAATTTTCAGTACCAGTCTCTACTTCCAGAAGCATCTCCTCAAAGCCCAACAACTTAATGTTCTGTGTTCCCTAAAACCCAATAAACTCTGCATTAAGGAACTGAGGAAAATGCAGAGTACAAACACTGAAGAAATTCCAAGCAACAAATGCGTTTGGAAATACCAAAAGGTTTTACTTTGATGTATTGAGGTAAAACATCTGAATTTCTTAGAAATAAATGCTTTGGTTACTCAGTTGTATTTCAGCTTTAAACTTCACCTTCTTACTCTCTCAATCTAGTTTTTGCTTCCTGTCTTCATTGCAGGCAGACAGGCAGGCATGCATTGGGACCAAAATAAAGCCATTAACAGCATACATTAGCTCAGGTGAATCTTATGATTCCCGAAAATGCATTAGAGAATATGTTTGACCAAAACCCCAGCTTATAAAAGAAAATAAGTTCTACAAAGGTAAAATTTATCTATGGCAAAATGTTATTTTGTATTATATTCATTTAATATTGATCTCAAGTAAAATAATTTAGATCACTGTCAAAACAAAATCAATACTCTTATTCAGGTCAACTAACATGAAATAAAATAGCAATTTTAATTTTAATTCTGCATCAGAAAAATATGACACTTAAAAAAAAAAAAATGCTATCATGCTTTTTTTTTCCCTTGGAATTACACTTGACAGTGAAATATCATTTTGGTGAAAAATTCCCAACTATCTCTAGCCAAAATCCATGTTCAGATGCTTAAACACATTTCCTGATTTTGCAGAGGTAGAATGCTCTGTGCTTCCACCAGAATTGATTCATATGTAATAGAACCAGAAGGGACATTCCTATTCATTAGCCCAATGTCAAGTATAACACAGTCAATAAAGATTCCCGGAATTATGTTTGAAATAGATAAAAAATAAATAAAATTCAGAGATGAAAAATCCACCACACTTCTTGGCAAGTTTAAGTTCTTCCAAAGGTTAAATAACCTCACTTCTAAACCTGTGTACCTGATTTTTAGTTTAAATTTATCCTGTTTCCATTGCCAGACGTCAGCTCTTCTTATACCTCCACCTGCTAAACTGATGAGCTTTTTATTATGACATTGTTGTTCCCCACGTAGTTAGCTACAAACTGTGATTAAGTCCACCCTTAGCCTTGTCTTTGTTAGGATAAACAGATTGTGCCCGCTGGAGTCTTTGACCATAATGTGTGTTTTTGAGTGCTTCAGTCATTCTTGTGGTTATTCTTTGACGGGAACATACTGCTGTTAAGAGACTGAATGCACTGGGTCTGTAATTTGGTCATGAATTTGAACTCAAGGCCTGCTAGAGTGTCCCTGGAGCTTAATGGAAATCTTCCACTTGGATGCGAGGAATTCCGATCTATAGTGCAGAGTACATGCTCTTTTGTGAGAGCAGGGTACCAGCCAGAACATTGCCTGCTCACCTGCCTGCCTTCCACTTGGTTTCTTTCCAGCTCCTGCCGAAGAGATTCTCTGCATCCATTTAGACAGCTTGTATCCCACTGAGACTTTGGCCTTAACAGCACGCCGATTAAGTCAAAATAAAAGCAATACAAAACGTACAAACTGAGCCATCTCCAATGTGCAGTTTGCGATTGGTCTTTTTATTGCTATGATTTAAGTGGAAGGATTTGGAAATCAGGACTGAGTATCTCTCTTCCCCTCTGTTTCTTTATGGGGGAATCAATGGGTGTTCATTATCTAAATGCTTTTGACAATCAAAGGCTAAACATTACTTTGCTGGTGGAACAAAAGTATTCAACAGTTATTTAAAAGTCTTTAAAATGGGTACAGAGTTTCTGAGACAGATAACAAAAGATTCACTCACAAAAAATAAGTCTTATGCTTTTGCTTTTGGCACAAACATTTAAACTCAAAGTGAGTTTTGCATTTTCAGTGACTGATTCCTTGAAATGCAGACAAAGTTCATTCACATAATTTTCATTCAAGATGCTGACAGCTGTATTGCTGTTTTCTTTCTGGATTTCATAATGCCTTCTATAAAAAAAGACTTCAAAGAAACAGAATTAACAGGCTGCTTGTCACTGACAAGGGTTGATTTGCTACCAGTCAGGAGATACCTTCACTGGCCTAATAGTAACAACCTAAGACAGTCTCTCAGTTGAACATCCTCATGTCAGGGAGCAACCCGTTGGATAGAGATGAACTTTTCATACACTTTTTAGTTGGTGGGACAGTCAGCTTCCTGAACAAATACAGCTTCCTGTAAAGTTTCTGGTCAAAATATGATATTTTGTACCAAAATCTGGATGATTTTTGCCTTTGTAAAAAAAATGCTGCAGTTTTCATGCCAAGCATCATGGGGCATACATGTGCTGATCTGCCTAGAGTGAACAAGCCACCTGAGCAACCTAATTCCCTTGGGCCTTGCTCCCTGTAGGAAACCTTGCACAGTTCCATGTCTTTTCCACAAGTCAGTTTTTCCACCTGCATTTTTATCTGCTGGCTGCTGAAACATGCATTTTGAAGTAAAAGGAATCTTTATTTAAATCCCTTTCTGTTCTCTGATAGCTTTGCAGTAGCTTAACTGTTCATCATTAAACAATATGAAGTAATTTCACCCGTATTTGTAGTCCAGTATGTTTACATGATCTGTTCATCTCTTAAAGTGGCATGTATAACTGCCAATCAAATAGTTGATTGAGCCTAATGATCTCACAGGCTTTAAGAGATTTTATTAAGTTAACCCTGCTTTTCATTTTACATTCATTTCTCTATGTATCGAACTAAAATTACTTTATCGTAAAGCAATGCATTCTCACCACTTCATTGTTAGATATTCTTATTGATTGTGCTTTTATTTCAAATCAAGAGTACCATCCAATCTCTTTGAAGTACTCTTTGTGGCCAGGTTGCCTTGGCAATAGAGCTATGTGGAAAAAAAGAAATCCTCTCTCACAGAGAATTTTCATCTTTGCAAATCTGGTTGCCTTCAGAAGCAAACTCCATCTGCAAAAAGAAACGTGGCTCTAACTCTGTATCAATAAGTGAAATAACCTATTGGTTGTTCGACAGCCCTGGGATTGCCAATGCAATGGCAATTTTTTTAGCAGTCTGCTGAGGAGGAAGACAGAGAAACTGGAAAGAAACTACTCTTTGCTGCGATGAAACCTTATCTGATAGACTTAGAGAGTGAGCAAATTAGTTGTTTAGTCAGAATTTTGCCAGCTAGCTCCATTTGTCAACTCATCAATTTGAAAGGGCACTGTAATGAATACTGATGGTTTTAATTTTCTTTGTAGCTTTTTAGATTCTAGTCAGCATCTTTACTTCCCATGCTATGCAACAAATAGGAAGAATATAAAATGATATCTGGGAGAATCACATTACTATTAAGAACTACTGTGTCCAATGTATAACAGGAAAGAAGTCAGACAAGGAAATTTCTTTCTAAGTTTAAAAAATTATCCAAAATTGATGCTTAGCCCAAACACCTGTAAATAATAAGCTTATTTTGTGAAATTGCAGAAGTGACACTTGTTCTTTCATAACTACTAAAAATTCAGTCCTTTGGCTAAAGTCTACAATTCAAAATTCCACTTACCTATGTTGTCTCAGTTTGTAGCAGAAGAGGCTTTTGTAATATAGCAATAAATGCCTAAGTTATGTTAGAGTTATGCACATGTACATGTAAATATCAGTATCAATGAGTTCTATTAACTTCTCAGCCACTAAATAAATAATGATTAAAAAAAGACCTCCCTAAAAGCTTCATGTCTGGGAGGACAGAGGGTGGAGAAGGATCTATAGGTACTTCAGATGAAACTGCCTTTAAATATGCTTAACACATGACAATCCATCTCTCAAAGAAGCATCCTACATAAAAGCTCCCATTTGACCCTCTAGCGTGGGTGGCCAAAAAAAGAATATATATTTTTTTCAGTCAAATGCTGAAATTCAGTATGAGGCACAAACTCATCAAAAATTGACTTACACCTATAAACCTGATGCAAATTGTTTAAACCTGACGCAAATTGTTTAAACCTGACTAATACAAAACAAGATTGAAATCACCTGATGGCTTTTCTTCAGCCACCTCATTTTTTTTCCAGTATAAGGTGTTCTGCTGTTTTATTACAGAGAATTTGAAGGATCTAATGAGCCCAAACAGCTCACAGTTACCTCCAAGGCTTTGATAATAACTTCATAATGCTCTACTTGTTTTGAGAAATATCCATAATGCTGCTCCAGAAATGCAAGATGCAACAGAATAATTTGGAATTGACAACTGATATTCTTTTGGGAATGCAGCTACAAATGCAGCAATCACCAGCACAACTGATCCTTACCTTATGATGTAGTCTGATGGCAAGTATGCAGGTGACAACTCAACTGAAAGTCAGTAAAGAAGATAAGTACATTTGAAATGAGAATTTATCTCTTAGTTAACTTTCAAAGGAAGAAAAAGGACAGTGAAACAAATGTGAATGAAGAAGTATGTCGTGGACTGTGAAAAAGGCTCCACTTGCTGGGTACCCAATCCAGCAAGCAAATTTTGTATCTCAGCTGAGCCAGGATGTATATAGAAGAGTCAAATACTGAAGGCTATGTACAAAACAATTATGAGAAAACACCTCCTTGTTAATGTTGCAGAACTGATGCATGCTGAGCATATGCATTATTCCAAACAGCAAGGACTGACACCAGAAAGAAAGTAAACTAATCAATACAGGTTTTTAATTTGATTTTCTTGGTGGTCAAGACAAACAAACACAGATAGCATGAAGATGAATGCCAGCTAGGAATGAGAGCTTCAGACCTCTGTTACTGCTCAGATAAGTATCACCGCTGACAGAAACTCTTGAGGAAAAAAGTATGTCTAAAAAAAAAAGGTATTTTTTTTCTCCTTTAGAAGTGCATCCGGTTTAGATTGATGGGGTTACTGTGGTTGGGTAATTGAGTTTCCCATAGTCTGGTGAATTGAGACATTTTTGGTACGAGGGTAAAAATCAGTGTTCTGCTGATCTCTGTTTCTGGTTTTGAAAAAGGGGTTTCCTGTGGTCAAGAATTGTGCACACTACATCACCATGTTAGGGTGTAAGTAAATGTGTAAGTAACATGGCAATAAAGTATCTTCAGCTCACTTGTCCAATGTCGTGCAGAAAACCTGAGACAGAGCTGAGAAATAAGACCATGTATCTTAATCTTAGTTTACTCACTGATACCTCTTTTCCCTCCAAAAACGCTATACTCTGTATCAGTTATCTAGCTAAATACTTTCTTTTCCAAGCAGAAGTGTCTCTATGCATTTTGGTGCCAAATCTATTGTTACTAATGTCAGTTTTGTTATTAAGACAATGAATTGCCTTTGCTAGTTCATGAAAATGAGGTGAAACTGGCACATTGTATCATCTAATGTATCATCTAATGGGACCACATTCACTAAAGCTTGTTAAATCCTATAGCTTGAATAGTGTATCTACTGAAAAAAGTAAACATGTTCATGAAATAAATAATTATGCAATTAAACCAGAGTCATACATAATAGGATAATGTCTGATTAAAGTCTCAGACATTTTAGCTTTATTATGTGAGTAAAGGGCTTGATGTTATTGCCACCTGCTCAGTCAGCACATCCTCCTAATTTATTCATTGTATTTTACAACTATCCAAACAGCTCACAACAGAGATTATTCTAGAAAACTCATAGAAGCTGCTTATACAGTACCCAAGCATAATGTGTAGGCAAGGTAGAAGCCTACTGTAGTTGGACTGTATGAACAACTCACAGACTGTAATGTATTCACCAGTGAATCATTATCCACATTTTACAGAAAGGAAACTAAAGTCACGGAGAACATGAAGAGAGCCCTTACAGCAACTAGTTTCAAGGTATCAGTCTTGGCTGGCTAATTGAGTCTCCTTATTTTCCCTCTTTACATTCAATGTAGAAACTCGAAGACCTCTCCTGAGCAGTAGCATTGCAAAAGTACACAGAAAGTCTGCAGCAGCAGAAGACATTGAATCCAAGTCCTTAAAAACTAAACTGACATTGTACTTATGCCAGGTGTAAGCTCTCATCCAGGATGAACACTTACCTATGGACATAGCTCGTGTCTGGTTATATGTATGTGTTGGAAAACTGGAGATAGAAATTAAAATAGGTAGACAAAAGCACAGTTGCATTTGTATGATAACCTAAAGCACATGTACCATCAAAGAGTTTAATTTCCCCACTTTTTCCTTCTCCCTCTCCTCACAAATTCTCTTCCGTAGTAATATAAAGTAGAAATGGGACAAAATCTAAAATATTCTCATTCCCAGGGAAATTTTATAATCACTAGGCTGGAGAGTTGATGCTGACTCTCACATTAGCCCAGCAAACTCACAGTTGTATCAAGCAATATGGAACAGCTCCAAAAATAAAGTCGGAGGGCTCCTTCACTTCACAACAAGATTGTAAGCTGAGTTAGGGTGGTCTCCTACTAGGAATGAAATATGTCCTTGAACACTGGATCAGGAAATGAAGGAACAATACAGACATGGAGCCATGGAACTATTGGATGATTGAAGCAATTGCAGAGGAGGAACACAATACTTTCCCATCTTTGGAAAAAAAGTCCAAATCTTCCTCAGATTTTAGTCTGGAGTATGTTGTTTCGGTGGAAATGATCTTGTGCAGTCATATGGTGTTCTTGTTTGTCCATTTACCTCTTAATAAGTGCTTGAACATGGCCAATTTCTGACAAATCTGACAGAGTGGCAGTGATCTCAAAGGTATCCAGTTCCTACAGGTTTCATGCAGATAAGCAGCAGCACATCTGCCCTTCTCCCTGAGGGAGGGACAGCAGTTTGAAGTCACTCTTGTTGAATACTGGAGCACCCATACAAAGAGACAGAAGATGCCAAAGACCCTGCTGTAAGGAAAGTGGCAAAGGAGCTTGCTCATTAATCAGTAGCAGAGTTTCTGGCCAGAAGACCCCAAGCTGGAGGCAAGCAAGCTGCCAGCACTGCACCTTCTGAAACTATTTGTTTCATGGAAACTCTTTGGTGTTCAGCTCTTGCTTCTGTCTCAGAGCTGGGAGCTCTGGGTGGAGGCAGACACCTGCTGGTGGGCAGAGAAAGGGTCCTCAGTCTCAGAGAACAGTAGGGTTTGACACACGGCTTTTCAGGAACAGTGTTTTGTTACTTTTGCTTTAGAGGCAGGGGGCAAGAAAGGAAAGGGAGAAGGGAAGAGTGAAGCAAGTAAGCAAATTATCTCCAGTGTTGTAATCCCCACTGGACAGACTATCATAATATGTCATTAAAAACCACTGGGATGTTTAAGGGAATTAATTAGTTTACAGTTTCTATAAATATATTCTTGAGTGGCAGGTGTTCTGGCATCCATATGCAAAGCTGACTGCCCAAATACAATTGTGAAACCACCCGCCAGGAAAAAAATCATGTTTATCTGCTGAGAAAATAGATATGTTGTGCCAATCTGTTCTTCTCAGAGTAGCATGCACGGCAAACCTCTTAACTCTGTCATGTCCATGTAATCATTGAGTGAAATGTGGAAATAAGACGAGATAGTATCCCTGCACAGAGGCTGAGAACGCTTTTTTTTTTTTCATTGACATTCTTGGTATTGAATATTTCTTTCTCAAAAAAGGTGATAAATAATTTACTTGCTTATCATAAGGCACTGAAGAGCAGATTCCACCCTCTGCAGTTACTTCAGTTTTTCACTGATGTGAGAAGTGATTCAGCTCCCCACTGAAATATTTGCAAGTCATTCTCCTGAGTGAAGTCTACAGTTCTTTATACTTGTATATTCTTTTGACTTCACATTCAATATTCCAAATTTAAACTAGTGTAGAGTTCAAAATTCTAGCCTTTAGCATTTAAGCCTGCAAGTATCAATTAATATGCACAGCAAAAGCCTGTATTCCTTTGTACTGTAAGATGCTATGTTTACTTGATTATGGAATCACAGAATAGGTGAGGTTGGAAGAGGTCTTTGGAGATAATCCCATCCAGCTCCCCCTGCTCAACAGGGTCAGCCAGAGCTGGTTGTTCAGGGTTGGGTTTTCAACATCTCCAAGGAGGAAGAGCTTCCACAACCTCTCTGGACACTGTCTGCACTGATGAGTGAAAATATTTTGATTAGGTTATTCTTCCCCCTCAGCCTTGGAATAAAAAAGAACAGTTCTTTTGCTTTGAGACTACTAATTATCAACATCAAGAACTATAGACTAGTTGCTATTCATTGTATCTAAAGTATGCTCAGCTGGATGGGTGAAATCATAGAGTGACTGCACTGTTTTCCACCTTACAAATAATTTGTTAATAATCCACTAGCAAACCTTGCAAAGTACAAGGATACCTGTGCATATACATTACACAAACTGTAACAAGAACTTTCCAACCATCTGACCAACAGGTAAACTGCAGGAAGTACTGAGTGTTTCCAGAGTGGTGACCTTCACCAAAGTCAGTAGCTTCTAATTTTTATCATTTGTCTTAAGCACTTGTGCAATGTTGCCTGCTGTCAACTTGACTTTATACTGTATGTACATATATCAATATGTACATACATCATATAACAATCCAGGCGGTTCCTGGAGTGTGTGGA
>NW_010331109.1:7890-11796 GCF_000700745.2 Antrostomus carolinensis | reverse complement strand
GGGAAAAGAAAGAAGGAGAGGGGGAAAAGAAGAAGTTTCTATATGAAGGCTATGTCCCTCATTTTACCTGTGTGCCAAATCAGAAGACTACATACATATTAGTTTATTTAATACATACTGGAAATCATTAGTGGATCATATTCTGAAAGCTGAGTTAAGAGGAGAACAAGAACAGAAGGAAAGTTATTAACTCTTGAGCCAAAAGTGGACAAGCTTAAACATGCCTTGGAAATAAATCCATTAATTTATAAAACTGTTTACATTATTCTAGGCAAGAGAAGAGTTCTACATTCAGGAAGAACAAAAAAGACGGATGCCATCTATTTGAATAAAAAGTGTCTGACAAATTGGAACGTCTGCTGTTAGTGGAGAGTATCAGGCCTCATATAAACAAGGAAATTACATTAACTTGAAATATATTCACAATTTTAATTAAAAATGTGCCATCCACACAAGAGAGTACAAATTTCCATATAACAGCCCCTCGCATCTGAAGTCCTCTTGCCTTGGCAAGGTGTGACACTAACGTAACCGCATCAGTTTCCTAAAGGGTCTAGTTAAAGGTGTCCCATGTACCACAGGCATAGGGCTCAGGCATCTCAGTGAGCAATGGCACACTAAGGTGGCCACCATTCCTCAGCCCCTCAGGTTTGTTTTAGAGACTGCCAACACAATTCTCTCCACTTTCAGGTTCTCAACAGATCTGGCCACACATCTGGTGGAGCCACATCTACCCCAAGATAGCTACGTCTCGTTCCTGGGTGTCCTTCTCAAAAAGCAGTCCCCTCACTGAGACAGCACAGGGAAGTCTCCCACATCTGCCAGAGCTTCCAGAGGAACAGATCAGCAAGTGGCACTTCCCTGCTGTCCAGGGCAAGTGGCAAGGTGAGTTACCCAGGCTGCCATCCATGACTGTGTTGCTCTCGGGGGAACAGTGGACTCCCACATCCTCAGCGTGTGAGCAGTCATGCTGCCCCCAGTTGCTGTGGGGGCAGTCCAGGAGGGACAACTCTGTCCCTACACAAGTCACATCATCCAGTAAGATAAAGCCTTGGCCAGCAGCATAGTCCCCTTCAGAGGCCAGGGTAGCAGGACCACTAGAGGAAGGAAACAGAACGTAACATCAGATTCATTAAAACTCATTAATCCCACAGAGGGACCCAAGCTCAGACCCAAGGGAAACTCTCCTGCAGAGCTCAGCTGTGATATCGGTGGCCTCCTGACCTAAACCACTCAGTGACATGCAGGATGGCAGCAAAGCAGCTTCCACATCTCACCGGCTTCAGTTTCCAGGGAGACCTGCTCAGACCAGTCCATTCCTAGTGTCTGGTCAAAGGCACAGTCAGAGCAGCAGAGAGGGCCAGCCATACCACAGAGGCTGCTTTGCAGATGCAACAGTGGGTACATCAGTCTGGGGAAGGGCTAACAGAGGAGGCATCAAAAATCAACATCTAATTAATTCTACTTCCTTTTATAGGAAGCAGCTACCTGGAACTGAAATGCAGAAAGCTGCAAACTTTTAGGCACTACAGGAGGTGACAATCACAGTATGCAGCTGAACTCAAGGGGAAGACCTTTCCCACCTGCTGCTTAAATTTAGTCCTTTTTTCAGTCTATAAAGCTGTAATTTTTCAAGGATACCCTAACAATACTAAAAAAAAAATCCACAAAAAAGCCTTTACTGGCTCCAAGACTGGAGTATCCTGATTTAAGTCTTCCCCAAAACCATACCCAGAGGGACAGCAGTTCAGCAACAGACTGAAGGAAAAGCATTATAAAAAAAAATCTCTGAAATGACTCTTTTTTGCCCTGATGGTCTTTGTTCAACTACTGAAACAGGTGACGTGTTCAGCTGACAGAGCAGAGGGGGTGGCAGTGCTGAGCTGATACACCTGCAAATATAAGGAGTATTGAGAAAACTTTTTGACTTTGTCAAGGGATTCGTAAAGACAATATCAAACCTGTTACCTGCTTTCAAAACAGGCCAAGATAAGTGATATTTCCACCCCCACCCCCCACCCCCCCCGAGAAAGGATGTGAATACCTATTAATCTTTTCTGATTAAAGTTGCAGAATGGCAATAACTCTTCCTACAAAGACAGCTTTGAAGGATTAAGGTCCAGCCTAACCCAGTGAAGGGGAATGGAATCTAATCTCTGAAATTAGGAAGCACAGGCACTACACAAGCTCTCAGTCCTACCTGAAGCCCAGCTGCCTGCAGACCACCTGGGCACTGATGTCTGTCCAGCCATCATCGCATACTGTGCCCCAGTCTCCGTTGTAATAAACTTCTACCCTGCCTTCACTGGGGCTGTGGCCACCAGCCAGCCTGACAGTGCCCTCTGCAAGGGATGGGAGAAGGGAAGATCAGCACTCAGCAGAGAAAAAAGAAACAGCCTGTGCCCCACTGCTGAAGTCTCTGTGCAGTCCATGAGTGAAAGAAACCAGACACAGATATCTGCAAGTACTAAAAAAATAAACATTCATTGCTCTCAAACACGCCCATCTATCAGGAGAGGAGTCACTTCAGCTTTTCCATGCCACCTGTGGAAAGCCATGGGAACACCACCAAGCCTGGCTGTGATTTTCCCACCTGCTGCTTGCTCTCTGCCTCCACCTCTGGCAGCCCTGGTGGGAGCCATACATAGAAGCCCTGCAGGATCCTGACGCAGGGGGGCTCTCTGCTGAGCAAGCCATGGAATGTGGGAGTAAGGCCGGCTGCATCTGACTGGCACAGAGCTGTAGATCTGTACCTGTGAAAGGGTCACAGGAGACCCCAGCATCTTCAATGTGGTCACAGTTCTGCTGCCCCCAGTCACTCTTCTTGCACTGGTCAAGCGAGAGTTCATTGCCTGAGCACTCCACTTCATCCAGCAGGATCGGGCCAGACCCCTGCCCGTAGTGAGCCCACGACAGGGCTTTTGGGTTCCCACTGTGGATGGTACAGACACATACGCTCAGTAAGAAAGGTCACAGTCTTGTGCCCTCAGAGTCTGCCTTGCACAGGGACTCTCCTATCCTAGGCCAGCACCCTCCCATAGATAATCTGATAATTTCTGACAAAGTGGCGTTGCCCTCTGTGAACTAAAATACCTTACTGGAAACTTTTGTAACAAGACCTTCCAACAAAGGAAGGAACAAAAATGCACCCAGAACATGAACAGTTCAGACACCTGGGGAGTCCTGAGGACAATGATGTTTCAATCTCAGTAACAGGCAAAAAACTCTCAAAGTCTGAGAGATCTCCAACTTGAATCATCTATTGTAAGCAGTTCTGTAGCCATATTAATTCCAAGAATGCTCAGTGTACAACAGCTCCCATGTTAAGCGCTGAATGGCACACTGGAGAATGAGGTGTGTTCCCATGCTTTGCTGACTGAGGAGGATAAAGGGCAGTCAGTGAAACGGGAGGTGTTTAAACTTAACCAAGTAAACAACTGCAGTTCACACATGGAAATCACCATGACAAGTTATCACTGAGGAAAAGATTTGCATTAGGACGTGTGCAAAAACAATGAACAGTGATAAACACAAACAAAACTTAGGTAGTGATGCATCAACTCTTTTTGTCACGGCATGAACCCATAAAACTGACAGGAATTAAGTACAAAACCCCTTTATGGGATGATCACTCCAGAATTATCTTTCCCAGGGCTTACGTATACCTCCTATAGAAAGGGCTGGTACTATAGCAAAGGGACACGCTCTCACAGTCTTCGTTCTGCCTACCTCCATTACCACTTTGCTACATACAGCGGGGAAATTACCTGAGTCCCAGCTGCCTACAAACTACTTCAGCATCCCGGTCATCCCACTGGTCATCACAGATGGTACCCCACTTGCCATCATGGTAAACTTCCACTCGCCCTTCAAAGCTCTCCTTTCCCCCAACTAAGCGCAGAGGAG
>NW_010331109.1:5938-7868 GCF_000700745.2 Antrostomus carolinensis | reverse complement strand
AACAGAGAAAGACAGAGACAAAGCACATTCATCAATTCTTGGGATGCTCTTGTCCCACCATATCACACCCTCCACTCTAAGCCCCCCAGAAGCATCCATGATTGCAGCCCACAGTTCAGGTTGCTGCTGGTCCAGGGACGGCTCTTTAACTGGCTGCTGCAGTTACTAAGACTTTGCTGCCTTCAGACAAAAAACTGGTTTGATAAAAAGGAGATGTGGTCATAAGCAACATCCATCTTTCAGTGACTGTAGAAGTATGTCGACTCTGAGTATTTGGGATTGGGAAAGGATGGATAATTTTCCACTGGAAGGAAGATAACCACCTGTATAGCAGGTGAAAGAAGAACATGCTCCAATGATTTGCTCTCCATAGCTTCATGACCTTAGATTTTACCTCTTATCGGCAACACTGACATAAGAAACAGGGAACAAACCTCCCCTGGAGATTTACCTTCTGGAGGGACACACGTAACCATGGCACTCCCCTGGTTACAAGCTCCTGACACAGCTTCCTGATAGCCACACTGCAGCAGGGCTTTCTCATCCCCATGGCAGTTTGCTGACTGCAGGTGCAGGGGGACAGGCCACAGTCCGGGATGACTCTTCTTCCCAGCTGTGCCGATCTCACTGGTATGGAGAAAGCAACAGAGCAATGAAATGCCATAGTACTGCTTGATTTACAAGTTCCCTTCAGTTTTTGTGACTCTCCAGCCCAGTTGTGGCATTTCACATCCCAATGAGCCCAGCTGATTGGGAGTGCATAAGGGGTGGATATTTACAGTCTAACGGGAAAGCACAGGCAAGCGCAAAGCACTTTCCACCATCTAACCCATTTTGTCTTCCTACTTACTGCAGAGGAGTTCATATGGTCAGAAATGGCACCCTCGTTTGAGAGTGATGAACTAACTCATCAACAGATTCAAACACCCAGAGATCCGAATCACCTTCTTCCTTCTCTCCTTATCCTAATCTCATTATCCTTATCTCCTTGCTATTTGGAATTTTGAAGGTCCAAATTCCAGATTCCCAAAGAGGTTCACACTCTCAAAATTTCTATTAGGTCACTACAGTAACTCCAGCTGCTAATACTGAAAAGGGGATATGATCTCACAGCTCACTCATCACAGCCTGAAGCATCAAGCAGAAACTACTGCTTTAAGAAGTTCTTGCAAATGCTGTTTGGGGTTGGGCATAGCCATAGAAAGAAAACAGTAGGAAAGGACCCTCATAAGTGGGAAATGAGCCCACAAAACAAACTCCTCTCCCCCAGCCAACACACTATGCCAGAGGGACTGTAACCACAGAGGCTGTGGTTTCAAAGGCTGCATGACCCTGTAACTCGCAACCAAACTGAGGTTCCCACCTGAGACCTAGTTGTCTGCAGACAACACTGGCATCCCAGTCAGTCCAGTGGTCAGCACAGATGGTGCCCCACAATCCACTGAAGTACAGCTCCACACTACTATCTTCAGCCAACCGCACAGCACCTTCCAAAAGGGGAAAAAAATAAAAGTTGCTATTTTCTGATGGAGGTTTCGGATCAGCAAGTCTTGAACTTGAAATGCACTTGGCTTCTCTCATTTCTGTTTTGCTGGTGCTGTCACTGAAATGACTTGTATGAAGAAGTGTGGGATGTGGCACCTTCCCAGTTCCAGCAATGGCTGCTCAGGAGGATAGCTGGTGCTTTGCCCTTTTCAAAGTCATGGTAATATCGTCAGGAAATTGGCTTCTGCCACAGCTCCTGGATTCTCCTTCTGGGAAATGGGGATGATTTTACATGCCACTTTGAAAAGGTGAATGGAAATGGCAAGCTCTCTAATACCTTCTGACACTCCACTGATTTATTTTCCATCAACCACCTCACCTATGAGAGTCAATGTTGCTACAGCTAGATGTTCAGTAGCAGCAGGTGAATCCTCTTTAATTTCTC
>NW_010331109.1:300-5912 GCF_000700745.2 Antrostomus carolinensis | reverse complement strand
AATTCCCACTGCATCACAAATATCTACCACTGGTTAGAAAGCACATCTCCTTGATCAGGTATGTATTGGGAGAAGGATACACCTTCTCTCTGTAGTACCTCAGTGCAGGTACACAGCACAACTACACTTGTATCCTTCACTTTAATGAAATCATCTTTGAAAGCACTTCCACTGGCAAAGGAAAAGACTTTGTAACTTCATTTATTAAACCAGTACTTCATCTGTGCTACAAAATATGGGAAAAGCAAAGAAGGTCAGAAAACAGGAGGACAAACAAAACATTTTCAACAATGTTGTGCTGGAGTCAGTGCATTGAGAGAGCTCAGCTCCCTTGAAGGCCTCAAAGTAAGCAGCAGTCCTTGTGTCAGCACTGCAAGGAATTTTAAAGCAAGCCTATCACCTACCTTGCCACAGAAGATTTACAAACAGCCACAGAAGATTTTTCCTTGTTATATTTGAACTGCTACACTTACATGAGGAGAGCTCTGATATGGAGACTTAAGAAGCAGGAGTGGGTTGTTTTCCACATAGCTCTAACTGTTTTCAAAGTGGCATAAGTTAACAGTAAAGAAAAAAAGAAGTCTCCTTGTGTGAGAGTAAAAAACCATCTATACAAGGCATTATGGCTACAGCAGTTTAAATCCACCCCCTACTATATACAGACATTATCCCACACAGGCAAGCCTCTAGTCCTAATTATTTCAACAACTGGGGACAGTGATTGCACTGTGCTGCTTTCCCAGGGTGTCCCACCTGCTGCTTGCCAGTCTGTGCAGCAGACATTTCTGGCCTGAGCCCCCGGAGACAGCGCAGCCCTTACCTTGGTTGCAGTCGCAGTTAGCCCAGCCGATGGCCCCTGATGCAAGACGGTAGAAGCACCAGGGTGTAGTTCCCCCATCTGGGTTCCTGCAGTGGTTGTGGTCACCCAAGCCACGGTCTGGGTACTGCTTAACATAATCGGGGAACTCTGCCCAGTTCAGGCACTCTGCCCCAGCCTCAGTGACCGCCAGGGAGCCATTGTAATATCCAAGAGGTCCAACACCACACACACTGGACGCTGGGCACAGGAAGGGAGCTGTTAGCATCACTTAAGGCACTGCACACCGAGGCTCAGACAGCATGGGAGATACCAGCTGATCTCCTGAAACACCTTCCTTGTCTGCAGTCTAGATTGCTACTTGCTTGATTTCAATTCTATCACTCTTCAAGACAGCTGCTCAAAGAATGTTTATAATACGCACTGTCTAAAGACCAAATTGATCTGAAGGTCATGAACTACCCAAATAGGCCTTTGAAGTGTGTTAACTCTGAGCCCAAACATGGACAATTTGAACCAGTTCCCATTACCATTTATTTCAATAGATGCTCAAGTAGCACTTGAGCTTGGCACACACTCCTTCACTTCCTTGCCCACCTGCTTTGGCACCTGAATAAGATACTCTTAAATTTGATCCTAAGCTCTTTAGAAGATTAATTGCCTGTCTAAACTGATTGAAACTGAGAAGAGTTTAAAATTAGCTAAATTTCATTCTATAAAGCAGGAAAGTGGGAAATTACATTATATTTCATTGTATGGATATTCCCTATACACATTAGAATATCACCTGATCTATCTGAATCTGGCCAATGTACAGGAAGGGAAAGGGAAATTATTCTGGGGGGGAGTGCAGGTGCCAATGTTCCAGGCCAGTGCCCATGTGAAATATCACACGCAAAGAAATCCCAACAATTAATTTAATATCATCTTTAACAAAAGAAAACTCTCCATTCATGGCCCTGAAATAAGAAAGAGGGAAACCAGAACCAGATTCTGTGTGAGGGTGGGCTTTTTAAAGCAGACTCAGAAAGGGATAACAGTTACAGCTCTATTCACTGAAAAAAAAAAAAATGAAGCCAACACTTTCAGAAAACCTTTCTGCCATAAAGACAGGTAGGGCAAACAGCAAGGGTACAAAGAAATTTTGCCTTTTGCCTTCTAGCTGCTGCCAAGCCCAGAGAGGGTAAGTGAGAGCTGAAGGTTAACTGCAAGGTACAAAAATGAGCAGCAGTTACAGGTAGGTGCCTGGAAAACACATTGTGCACTTTGCATCAACTGGGACCCTCGGAGCAGGGAGTTTGAGAATTCAGTAGTTATGAGAGTGGAGGAAAGGCGAGTGCACAAAAAAGACTGAGGCGGAGAAAGAGATGAAAGGAAAATAACATGTGGGAGGAGTAGGGAACTGCAAGAGTTTTGGACAAGAAGAAAATAAAGTGGTCTGGCCATTTAGGAAAGAGATAAACAGACACTGAGGCAGGAGAAAAGGTTGAAGAAGTGATGGAAAGAAAGGAAGCATGCCAGGTAGCAGTGGTTCATTGTACCTATGGTCTCAGATCACCACTGCAGGAAAGAATCTGCCCGATGACTGAATTAATAGCTTCTTGTTCTTACCTGCACTCTGTAAATGGTTTTGGTTGGGCTGGGATCCCAGGAAAACCTGGGAAAAGAAACAGAGCAAAAGCAGAGAGATGATTATCCGATGAAATAAACATGGGCATGTCCTAGAAGCAGCTCAGCCTTTTGCTGCTTTAGGCAAACGCATCCTAGTAACCAGCCTCTTCCCCACTCTCCCCATTGCTCCTCTTCAAATCCAGTCACAGCTCTGCCCACTAACAACAAAATGAGTAATTACTGGCCTGCAGAGATTTACCCTTGATCTAAGCACTATGTTACAGGGCTCGGCTTGCTCTTTTCCAGTAGAATTGGAAGCCTAAGTAAGATGCCTACAGAAAGAAAAGCTAAAAGAAAATCATTGTTACCAGTAAGAAAAAACAATGAATGACCACTCATTCTCTCTCCATATATAGGGCAAGCCATCTACAGCCACAGCAGCAAACAGAGACATATCTGGGATGGGATGATGCCCCCGGAGATCCCTGTTAAAATAATAATAAACATCCAAGTGGGAAACACCCAAAGAAGGAAATTCAACGAGGCTTTTTGAGGATTTTGTTTTTAATACAAAAGAATATGATATGGCCTATAGTGTTACTATCCAAATGAGATTAAATAGCTAAGAACCAAAAATATGCAACAAAGCCCTCAGAGTTCCAGCATCCTGTCCAGCCCCAAAACTGCATTTCCTCTTACAGGCAGTGTTTTTGGTGGTTTTAACTTGAGTGCTGGCTGAGAGATAGGGATCTCCACTCAACACCATTACATGGTGCGCAGGCAGAGGCGAGGTCTTCACAGACCCAGAGTGAAAAGAAGAAAGCGTACATAGTTCTGCTAGCTCCTTGTAGTTCAATTCATTTCTAAATACTCTTTAATGAACATTTCTAATTGTCTATATTTAGCCCATATCCAGGGCTAAACTATAGCATTTATTCATTCTATCACCCGATGACCCCTCCCTGGCTGAGAAGGGGAATCAGGAAAAGGAGGGGAGGCCCAGGGAATGAAAATAGATTTAATAAAACAAAAGTATACAAAGTTATACTCCATCCAGTCCAGGGATGGTGACCCTTGGGAGGAGAAGAAGGCAGGAGAAGAAGCAAAGCAGGAGAAGAAGCAAAGCAGGAGAAGAAGCAAAGCAGGAGAAGAAGCAAAGCAGGAGAAGAAGCAAAGCAGGAGAAGAAGCAAAGCAGGAGAAGAAGCAAAGCAGGAGAAGAAGCAAAGCAGGAGAAGAAGCAAAGCAGGAGAAGAAGCAAAGCAGGAGAAGAAGCAAAGCAGGAGAAGAAGCAAAGCAGGAGAAGAAGCAAAGCAGGAGAAGAAGCAAAGCAGGAGAAGAAGCAAAGCAGGAGAAGAAGCAAAGCAGGAGAAGAAGCAAAGCAGGAGAAGAAGCAAAGCAGGAGAAGAAGCAAAGCAGGAGAAGAAGCAAAGCAGGAGAAGAAGCAAAGCAGGAGAAGAAGCAAAGCAGGAGAAGAAGCAAAGCAGGAGAAGAAGCAAAGCAGGAGAAGAAGCAAAGCAGGAGAAGAAGCAAAGCAGGAGAAGAAGCAAAGCAGGAGAAGAAGCAAAGCAGGAGAAGAAGCAAAGCAGGAGAAGCCACCCCATCCTCAGCAAACTTCCCCCATTTATAATGGATTTGTATGGAGCACACCTGTTAGCCAGCTCAGGTCAGCTGCCCTGACATTTGCCCCTCCTAGCTTAAGCACCTGGCTGACACAAAACTGCTAATGGCCAGCATACCACAGCTGGCCTACGACTGTCCCAGTGAAACCAGGACACTAATACTTTTATATGAACAAGAAGCTGTAATTCACAGAGCAGAGGTGTACATGTAAAGAATACTGGCTGTCAGAAATAGTTCTGGTTTTCTTCAAAATGCAGCATTTTTCCTTCTCTCAGCTTCAACTCCCCCTGGAAAAAGTAGAAGAGTAAAATTTGGAATGAAACCAAATCCACCTCTGGAATAAGCAGAGATAGCTCCCATAGATATCTGACAAGAATGACACCTACTCGTAGCAGATGTCATTTTCAAATCAAGCTTATGAATATGGTCCAGCAGATGTTGACAACCATGGCCAAGCTCCAGCATCACTCTCCAGAAGTCAGAATGTGACACTGCACATTGAAAATGAATTCCTGACATGGTTCACAAACAGCAGATCAGGTCTCAGGTGTGTTTTCACAAGAGGATGCACATATAAAACAGCATTTAATTGAAAAATGTTTTGCAACCCAAAATCCACCTATCTGCATGTATCAATTGCAAGCCTGCATAATGGTCTGTGAACCACCAATACTGACGGACTTATCTGAGGATCTCAAAGCTCTTTGCAAAGAGAGGAAAGTGAGCTAAGCTACAGTTTTGTGACTTCACCAAACAGGTGATTGAACCATAATCCCGGTCCCCTGACTCCTGGCTTTCAATGTGCACCTGCACACACATGTAAGCCTGCAGGCAATAGAGGGATTGGTTAGGCTAATTACCAAGCTGTATATGAAAGCCTGAACCTCTTCTTGGAGATGGACCATAAATGAAAGACCTGCCATCCAAGTAATATGCTTCCCTTCTAATGAAAGATTAGTAGCTGCCAGTTCCCGTAGTAGCTTCCAAAATCCCCCAATGCTGACTATCACCACCACCAAGTTTTAGTGCAGACAGCCTGTGCTGCAGTCACTGCCCCGGGTCCGCGTGGCTATAAATCATCTGTCCACGACAGCAATAGGGGTAATCAGTCAATTAGCAAAGAAGGGAGACAAAGGATCTCTCCTGCCAGGGTCACTGCAGCGCTTCAGAAACACAGGAAACCTGAGCCAAAGCATCTGCAAGCCCTTGTGCATCCCGCTTTCCTGCTTTGTTTCCTTTTCTGAATTTCATATGCACAATGAAATAAATCCCTCCCCAAGCCCCCAGCCCTTCCCAGAGACCACAGCTGCATAGACACTTTGGAAAACATATCCAAGTAATAACAAGCTCCATTTACTACAGCGAGGACACTAAAAGAGCCATCTGACTTCTTACAAGCAGACAGAAGAATAACCGTTTCTTACCTCCACGCATCTGAGACAGGATAACAGACTCGAGAGCTCTACCAGGAGCCCGAGTACTCTGGGGATCTCCATCCCTCCTGTGCAAAGTGAGCAGAAGCTTCTTCAAGCATCCCGTTCCCGTTCGGCTGCCGGGCTCAGC
>NW_010331109.1:0-243 GCF_000700745.2 Antrostomus carolinensis | reverse complement strand
CGGCGCGCGCGCCCCCAGCCGCTCCGCGCCGGCGGCAGCGGGACGCCTCTTCCATTTCTGTGTCGGGAAAGGGATGTAAGGGAAGGGATCGAAGGTCCCAGTAGCATCTCAGAATGTCACTTTCCCCTTCCTCTCCCCATCTCTTCTCCTGGATTCTTCTCTTCGGAAAGGGGAGAAATAAGGGAGAGAACACGCCCCGGAGTTCCTCCAGCACCCCGGCAAGGGCAGGCGGGTGGGGCGCAC
>NW_010331108.1:0-11552 GCF_000700745.2 Antrostomus carolinensis | reverse complement strand
CTCTGGCCCTGCTGGGGCAGGGCTGTCGGGTGTGGCCGCTCAGGGGGAGGCACGGGGAGGGCGCCGGGTGCCCTCGGCCTCAGTGAAGTGCGTTCACTTGTCTCGCTAGTGCTGGAGGGAGACAACTGCGTGTTCGATGGGATGATTTATCGCAACGGGGAGACCTTCCAGCCCAGCTGCAAGTACCAGTGCACCTGCCGGGACGGACAGATCGGCTGGCTGCCCCGCTGCAACCTGGACCTGCTGCTTCCCGGCCCCGACTGCCCTTTCCCCAGAAAAATCGAAGTCCCGGGAGAGTGCTGTGAGAAGTGGATCTGTGACCCTAAAGATGAAGTGATTTTGGGAGGTTTTGCTATGGCTGGGGAGGAAACTAAAACTAATTATCACAGTCGTTGTGAGGAGGCGGTGATATCATACTGGAAATATCCATGGGGTGGCCAAATCTAAGATGTGTTGCTTTGTATGATCATTTTTTCTGCTCTTTTTTTTCTCATCTAGAATCACTAGTAAGTATACCAGTGGTTATGAGTAAAGACAGAGCTCGATAGGTGAAAGGAAAGATACTCAGAGGAGGAATGTGCATAGCAGTTTTAAAAGGTAGCTAACTTGAGTTAGTTCCCAATTCCAAAACTGCTGTTTATCTGGTACAGGGTAGTTCAGTCAGTGGAATAAAACAGAGACAAGCTTATAATCCTCCAAACATTATTTCCACTCCTAGATCAAAGCTGCAGTCTTGCTAGTTGCTCTGCAAGAATATGTTGCATCATAAATACTATTCTAACAGCTCAGTCTGCAAGAGACTTTTTTTCCCCCTTAAATTCCCCAGCTATTACAGTTGGTCAGCATGATAGCTAAAATGCCAACAAATTCCTGCCTGTCTGTGCTACAGCTCTCATCATTATTGTTGGCATCAAAAGCATTACGAAGTACTTGGAGAAGCAGTGGTTATAAACACAGTGAGTGGATCTGAAAAAAAATCCCATTCCAAAACACAGAACTCATAAACTACTATTGTAATTGAAAAAATAAAGCTACATAATTTCTCCCCCCTGTTTTATTACTGAATTATGTCTCCATTCCCTTTAATTTAGACAATTAGTTCAACATGAATTTTCATAAGCTACTTTTACTGAGAGCTGAGGGCACTGCATTCTCTTCCAGTCACTGCTCTTTGTGGTCTTAAGCAGTTAGTTATGCTGAAACTCAGATAAACCATTTGAAAAACAAATAAGGAAGGATCCAGGAAGAAAAGCTCCAATAACTTGTCCAAGTCCTATGAAATGTCAGTTGTAAGGCAGATAAAATATAAACAAAAAGCTTGCCACCTTTCTACTGCTTTTCCTTTGATTTGTTTGACAGGGTCAGGCTAATCTGTAAAATGCCTACAGATGGATTGTGTGCATTCTTTCTAGCAATGACCATCCCTCTTGGGCGCCCACCTTTTTGGAGCTTTACCATGCAGAAGGCAAAAATGTTGTAGAGGAGCTTAACAGCAAGAGCTGTGACTGACGGCCCAGTCGTGTTGCCTCATTCTCTTTACTTCTCCAATAACAGCTGAACCAAACTATACAGTTAGCAATATTTGCATAATACACCTAACACTGCCATGAGGGCAGGACGATGATCAGAGCTGGCTATGACTTTTGAGTAGCTGTGATAACGGCTGGAAATTACCTCCTTCCTCCCTCCCCACCACCACCCTGGCTATGATCTGTCAATGATTGACAAGATTGGGTGACTTTATGACTCTCAGAGTAAAGGATTTTACTTCCATGCTGTTTATTAGTTTAGATAAATCATTCAGCCTCTTTCAAATCATATCTAATATAAATATTTTTCCGACATACCTTTACTACAGATTTGTGATGTATTTCCATTGTAAAGAGTGAGGAATAAAGAGTTATTAAAGTAGAGTTCTAAACTGGTTAAAAAATTGGCAATAACTCTTCTAGCTGAGTGGACCTGAGTGAACCGAATCTAAACGCTTTGCTAATTACACTGGCACACACCTTTCTGATATTTTTAGATGCAGGAAGTTGCCATCCAGGGCTCCTAAAAAGGCAGCTTATAAAATTCCTACATCCTGTGAAAAGCATGGATTTGGCACATTTTTTTGTCTCATATGTTTCTTCCCAGATGTGGTAGAGCTCAATTAAATACTGTGTTTTTACATGAGTTTTCCTTGTAACAAAGTTCTGTGGGGTTTTGTCTCCAGCCTACAGACGAGAGGCCACACTCGGCATCGATGTGTCGGATTCAAGTGCCAATTGTATTGAGCAGACAACAGAATGGAGTGCTTGTTCCAAAAGCTGTGGAATGGGCTTTTCCACCCGTGTTACCAACAGAAATCAACAGTGTGAGATGGTGAAGCAGACACGGCTTTGCATGATAAGACCTTGTGAAAATGAAGAGCCGTCTGATAAGGTACGCTGCAAAGACTGGCAGGGGAGCTGGGTCTGTTCAGCTGTAATTCCAGGGTTGCAATATTATGGTCTAGTATGCTCCAGATGCAAGTGTATGTAGATACACCTTTTAGCATAAGTGCAGCAAGGGCTTTTTTGGAAGGCATTAAATCTCGCTGTGTTTGCTCAGTAGCTTTGTGCTGCACCTCCATCAGCTTGAGGGATATGATTCTGCCCCTCTACTCTGATCTGGTGACACCCCACCTGCAGTACTGCATCCAGTTCTGGAGTCTTCAGCACAGGAAAGATGTGGACCTATTAGAGCAGATCCAGATGAGGGACACTGAAATGATCAGATGGCTGGAGCATGTGTCCTATGAGGAAAGGCTGAGAGAGTTGGGGTTTGTTCAGCCTAGAGAAGAGAAGGCTCTGGGGAGACCTTATTGCAGCCTTTCGATACTTAAAGGAGAAAGATGGAGAAAGACTTTTTATCAAGGCCTGTAGCGATAGGACAAGGGGTAATGGTTTTAAACTAAAAGAGAGTAGATTCAGACTAGATCCAAGGAAGAGACTTTTTACAATGAAGGTGGTGATGGAGTTGAAGATGTCTCTGCTCACTGCAGGAGGGTTGGACCAGATGACCTCTAAAAGTCCCTTCCAACACAAACTATTCTGTGATTCTATGATAATTAAACCATCCCAAACAGGTCACATGTATTGCATGTGTAGAGTATTTTGACAACTCATGCAGTCTAACTTCTCCCACTGATGCAGCTGAACTACCTATGTGTATACTTTAGAGCTGCTCCAGACATGCGGGATGGATATATCAGATTTCGGGTCTGTTGAGCATCTGGAACTAAAGAGAAATGTGTGAAATCCTGCAAAATCTGCTTGGGGGAATTACACCTTAATCCTTATGATGCTTTTTCTAAAAGGAATCCAACACTGACACATTAGGTGCAATAAATGTTTGTCTAAGGGAACTCACTTTTTTGCTGCTCCTACACATTATCCAAGTGTTACTATACCATGTAGCTGGGTAAGAGGACTATCACTTTGTGTAATGTTCTCAGTGTTGGAAAGCATTGCTAAGACCTTTGCTGAATACGCTGTGCAGTTTAAAATACTGTGTTTTGAAAGGATATTACACATTTGGGAAGAGTTGGAGAGACTAACAAGGATGGTCAGAGGTCTAGAAGACATGTTTTGCTAGGGAAAAAAGGATTGAACTATTGCAGCCTGTTCTGAGTCCATGGGGGATACAATAAGAAATGGTGAATTTAGACTGCATGAAAATTAAGACATGAGTGAAAACCTTCCAAACAGTAAGAATAGTGAGCTGTTAGGATTGTCAGGGGCAGATGTGGAATCTCTGTCACTGAAGACTTCCAAAGACAAGTTAGACAACCATCTATTAAGAGTAACACAGATAAAGCTGATTCTACTTTGGGTCACAAGAATTGGCAATGACTTTTGAGGTTTGTTTTAACTCTCTTTTTTTTCCCCTGAATCTAGTCCTGTAAATTGCTCATTTGGCTTCCTGATTCTCTGATGGAACTACACTATCCTGAGAAGTTTTTCAGTAGAGTATAGTTTCATAATGAATTTTGGTTTGGCTTGTCTCAGATGACAAGAGTGGGCTTTAATTATTTATCATTTATTACTTGACACTGCTGTCAAAGGGCAGATCTTGCAGGAGTTACCTGTAAGTAACTACTGAAGTAACTACAGAGTCTTACTGCTGTCAAACAAGCAAAGACAACAAATTTCAGTTTCCAGAGTAGACCTATACCCTTGCATATCAGTTTTTAACTGCTTTCTGTCTTATGCTATGAGGTATCTAATGTCTCTTTGTATTTCTCTTAGAAAGGGAAGAAATGTGTCCGAACAAAGAAGTCCCTGAAAGCTGTTCGCTTTGAATACAAGAACTGCACTAGTGTGCAGTCGTACAAACCTCGTTACTGTGGCCTCTGCAATGATGGGCGATGCTGTACCCCACACAACACCAAAACGATTCAAGTTGAGTTCCGCTGTCCTCAGGGCAAAGTCCTAAAAAAGCCAATGATGTTGATCAACACCTGTGTCTGTCATAATAACTGTCCTCAAAGTAACAATGCTTTCTTCCAGCCTTTAGATCTGACGTCTAGTGAAGCAAAAATATGAAAAGCACAGATTAGGAAGAGCAAAAGGTATAAATAGTTTATACAAAACTTGACCCACAATCAGGTGAATGTAAGAATTGCATATGTAAAATATCTAAGATATTTTTCAAAGCAGTCTAGGCGCTTTCTTTTTTCCTGTAGTTTATTAAATACCTCATTTTACATTTTCTCTCTCCAAATGTCTTTTATTCACTTGAAGGAAATTTCATACCTTGGACAGAGCCTTCTTTTTTTCTTGATGGTGGCATAAAGATTACAAACCAAACAGTTAGTCTTTTTCCTTGAGTTAAGGGGATCATGCCACAAGCTCTCTAAGAGAAAGTGGACTCCTTGGGGAATGCATGATAGATACCGTATGACATAAGCCTCCAGGTTCTTAACTTTACTTTGCATGATGCATATAAACACTTGTGTTCTTTTTCCATTCTAATGAAACTCTGTTTCTGATGACAGTAAAAATCTTACTGATGAAAGTGTTGCATTCTTGTGTCTTATCTGTCTGTAACTCCAGCTTCCTCTGAGGACTGAGTTTGCCCATAGGCCCTGAAATGACATAGTTAAGATCTCTTATCCTGAAGCATAGCAGATTGATAGCTGACAGCAATTAAATTTTGCTTTGGTAACTTCACTAGTGGTTTAATCCAAAACCCACTGAAGTCAGCATCTTAGGAGAACTTTGTTCTATCCAATATGTGTCTGTAGATAGAACTATTTGGATGCAAAAATAAAATTTCTGTAAATTCCTTTAAAATACTAACTGTATCATATGGTGCTTCATTTCTTAGAAAGATGTATATGTAAATAGAAACTGTATATATTGTAATATAACTACTAAGTAAATAAACTTTATGTGATTCAAAATATTTTTTCCTAAAGTTGTTTTTCTTAAACTACCAACTTTTAACAGCTAAAAGTAATGAGAAGAAAAAAGGTCTGCAGACTCCTAAAATCAAAACTCCCTACCTGTTATGTTCGTAGTGTAGCTCATCCTGATATCTTGCCCTAACAGTTATACAGTGTCTTGGTGCAGGAAAGGATAATTCCTGAGGCACACATGAGAAGGGAGATCTATTTCAGAGTAAGTTAGCCTGTGAGATAGGATGCTGTAAATAAAGTTAGGTTTGGATGCAGTGTGCCCTAAAACATAGTGGTGATGGGGAAGAATAATGATGTGATCTAGAGTTTGGGTTTGGGTCTGAAGTACTAATGGAGTATTTGTGTCTTGCAGCATTTCAGCTTCACAAAAGCAGCCAATGACCCTGCTTGTGCTAGACATTTTATGGCAATATCCCCAAGGAATTTGGAGCATGAGGGCGGCAGTTTCGCATGTGTTAAATCATGTATGTAATAGGATGGTGCAAACGGGTCATAAGAACAATTGTGCAGATCATTCAGCTGCCTAAGCTGTGGGACCAAGCTTAGCTCAGTGTGTGTCTCTGTTAGAGATACAAGAGTAGTACTTCTGCCACAACTGTTCTATAACCACATGGTAGGAAACAGCTATCTCTTGGAAAAAAAAAAAAAAAAAAGGCATTCTCCTCCTTCTCTGGAGAGAACCAGCAATTCCAGTTTGGCATTTCCTGAGATACAGGGTGGAATTCAGCTCCAGGTTAGGACTCTTAAATTTGGTGACTACATGTAGACAACTAAAATGTCCGTTTTAGCCAATGAAGCCTAAAGTAAAGTTAACTGTGAGCAAGCATCAACGGCTGAAGCTTTTTCAGTAACTTTTAAGTCATCCTTGAAAGTACGAGGCCCTGATGCTGAAATCCTTGGTGGTTCAGTTAAGCTTAGGTAGATCTTGGGTCCTCACCTGAGCTCTTGCATGGCTTTCCCCACTAACTGTGCCGTTGATAAATTTATTCCTAGTCATTGCTATTGTTACCAAACCCCCCCTGCCTGCTTTATGCTGTTCCAACTGCTGGAACAAGACTAGTCTAGCCTCTTGTCGGGCACATGCTTATGCATACGTGCACACTCCCTGCCCTTGCACTGGTTAATTCCTAATGTGAAGAATTTGTGAATTTCTTCCTGGTTTTGCACCCGAGCAACCTTATGTGCTAGAAAGCGATGAACACTGGCGATCACGAGGTCAGGACTCCTCTAGATGTCTGAGGAGTGGTTAAGGAGCAGGTTATAATCCAGGAGAGAAGGAAGAAGGGTTACTTAAAACCACTTTCACCCCAAATCTCTGTCTGACCCCCTGAGGCTCAGGCTGTTCGTGCAATGCTTTTCTAATACAACACAAACTGTCGAGTATTTCTCAGGATCATCTTGCAAATTATTTGCATCTTGATTTGCAAGAGACAAATCAACTACCAAGCAATGTAGCATGTGATTGTCTGGCAGTCTTTGGATTAATAAAACGCAGCTAATCCTGAGCCAGGAGTAATTAGAGAGGAATGCAGTCAACCACTGATTTGCTAAGAAAAATAGTTCACTCCATCACTTTATTTTGACAGTTCCTCTACTCCTTTCATATCCAAAGTAATTTATACTTGTACATCAGTTTCTCATTGTTGCGTTGCTTCTCCTTTATCCCTCTGCTTTCCCTTCATGTTGTCAGGATTTTCAAGTAATTTCTCATGTTTTCCTTTTATTGGATCTTACCAGTAAAGCACCAGCACCAGAGGGAAGGCAGCTTCCCCTTTGCAGGGAAGTTGAAGAGTTTATCTGGGTTATGAATCCACAACCCCTTGTAGGTTAAGATCATCCACTACTTCTAAGTTTGTAGTTTCTTCCCCTCCAAAGGCAGGAGTTTCATTTCTGGTATTTTCAAAGAGACATAAACCCAGCTTCTTCCTGAGATGCTTCTTGTGGGTTGTCCATTGTTTCCTTTGAAAAGAGGACTATGTGCACTATGGCATATGAGTTCAATTCTAACTCAAGTAACATTTTATCTATAAACATCTCCCCAGCACTTTAAACTGTGGTCTCTGTGTCAGTGCACCCAGTGCCAAAATGCCCCCAATAACCTTTCTTAGTCCTGCTCTACATGATCTCCACATCTTCAAGCCTTCTCATGAGAATGGAGTTGCATTGTTATGTGCACTACAGCCTTCACGAAAGAAAAGTGCTACAGTGATCAAATCACTATTAGCTACCTTTATTGACACCAGAACTATTGCAAACTCAGTGTCTTCTTACAGTGCTGTAGCATTTCAGAAGAAAAAATATCTTTTGGAAAGGAACACAAATGTTTCCTCTGGACAAAAGGAGCCAAGGATCTGACCCAGTTTTCCACCGTCTTTTAGACTATATATATAATACCAATTCAGTGGCTATTTTTATCTCAATTCATTTGATACAGCTTTCCATCTCATATCAGTTTTGTTATATTCATTTAGATTTGTTTTACTTTAATATGAGCAGTTACTAGCTTAGTCTTTGGGACAATTTCAGCGTGTTCCTGCAGAAGGTCATGACACTGATTTAATTAAAACAAAACAGTGGTGTGTCAAGTCTGTGACATTTGTGTAAGTAAAATCCAATGATACAATCTTGAACTTTTCTGGTTTAGGGCTGTGATTTTGCCAAACAAGCAAAGTTAAATTATTCAGATTGAGCAAAATTAAATTATTCAAATGTCATAAATTCATTTTCAGATCTCCAAGGATTCCCATCTGAGCATTTCAGGGAACATGACTCGGCATTCAACGTTTGGGTCTGTACAATGCTGTGTACTGAGCATGATATGTTGATGGAACAAGTGCAAAATATGCTGGTTGAGTTGTTCATCCCATACCCTCTGAACAAATTTGCCTTTCCTTCACTAGTACTAGTCAAGGACTGTCCCAAAAGTAAGCTACTTAGAAACCATTTATTTCTTTATTTCTTCATTTAATTTAACAGCTTTTGATGTTAGCCACTGGTAGGCTAAGTGCCTCTTCATTACGTGATGTTGATGACAGACAGTATTACCCCCTACAGCACGTATACCCAGTACAGATGTTTGTAGCTACTTCCAGGACTGTTTCATCTCTAGAACTTTATTAAAGCAACATGCTTCTTGCATTTAATCTGCTTTGAATTTGTCTAATGCAGCAGTCAAAGACATATTGCAAATAAGTCTTTATTTTGCATTCACTCTGTAAGGAGGCCAGCTGTCAGCCTCCTCAGCTGGATGCCTAACACTAGAGTGAAAACCTCACAGTGAGGAAAATTCTACAATTGATATCAGTAAAATCATGGCTTCACCCTTTTTGTTTTCCAGTATAATTCCAGGACTAGTACAATAAAAACTTGAGGAAAAATGGAATGCCTGTATTTGTTTTCTTTCTAGTTCAAGCTATAATTTTTCTTCACTCTATTTTTATTAATTTATAGCTGTGTGGGGAGATGGATGGGAAGGAATTCAGTTACTGTTTCTCACCCTAATATTTATATTTTATGACAAATCTGAACTTCATGAAATAGGATGTTATTTCTCTCCTCTGACAATTTACTACACTGGAATTTATTTTTCATTTTTGAAGGAATAATAAAATATTTTTTGTATCAAAGCCCTCTGCATTAGCAGAAGTTTCAAAAAGCCATTCTAGTTATGTCTACCACATACATTTTGTAATACAAGCACT
Source organism: Antrostomus carolinensis (assembly GCF_000700745.2). Classification (NCBI taxonomy): domain Eukaryota; kingdom Metazoa; phylum Chordata; class Aves; order Caprimulgiformes; family Caprimulgidae; genus Antrostomus; species Antrostomus carolinensis. The sequence goes on along the minus strand of NW_010331108.1, from coordinate 2,408 downwards.
CTAGTGCAGGCATCAAATTTAGTGTGACTTGTGGGAAAACTCTACTCTGATTTTCCATTATCAATCCCAGTTTATGTGTGACACAGGTATGAACACCTGTTCTCTGACCAGAAGATACTACGCTGATAGCAGTCAAGAGACCTTCCATGCAGCTGAGAGAGGAACAGTTTACTTGCAGATGTCTAGTAAATATGTTTTATATTTGCTTAAATCACCCCACTTAACACTGTTATTCCTATAAATGTGCAAAGTTAGAGCTAACAATCTGTTTCTTTATGATTAAGCACATCTTTAAAATCTCATGTTCTCTCCATGGACTGCAGAGGGAGCCCAGATGATGAACTGCCTGCCAGTGAGTTTGCTGGAATAACATTAAATTAATCTCCCACTAAGTCTCTCCACTCAGAGAAACAGTAGGGAATAAGCATTGCTGATCAGTTGATTTAATTGAATGATTTGTAGATTAGCACACAGAAGAAAATACTTCTTTATATCTCAAGAGGTAGATTTGTCTACCCTGGACATGCAAATTGACACATTAAAATAGTGAAGAAAAGTGTCCCACTGACCTAAAACACATCAGTGTTCATGGATGTTAACCTGGTTGTTGTTATTCTCAGTGTTAGAATAAAATTCTAGCCCCAAAATATTGAATTTCAGTTCATACAGGGAGACTTGTATCTCTGGTCCCTAGGTTGTCTCTCCTCTCCTTTAGCCTCTCATTCTATCAGCGTGTGCTGAGTCTTTTTCCCACCATCTTCCATATTTTTTCCATGCTTTCCTCCACAAAATGTTCTTTTTTTCCCAGTTCTCAAAACCCACTCCTTATTATCCACTTCTACAGTGCCCTCAAGTGCTAAATTAAGCATGTGTACCCTATGGCCACAGGCCTTTCCCATGCACCCTGGTTATCCTGCCTTCTTGCTTTCTCCATGAGTCTTGCAGCCCTCAGGGTACAGGTCATGTCCACTGTGGTTGTGGAAACATTTGCTTGGAGTTCATCACAGCTTTAATCTTCCTGAAGGTAACGGATAACGGGTATTTTAAAGGATATTGTAAAGAGGAAGTGTTAAGGGGGTGAGATTTACTCTCCTGCACCACTGGGTCTGGCTCATCAGAAACCCAGGCTCAGCACCTCATGTTGCCTAATTCACAGAAATTCAGAAAGAAAGAACTTAGCCATCAGGCCAAATGGAGACTTGAGCCTGCACGAAACCCAGGACTGTGCTCTGACAATCAACACAGAAAAATAAGCAAGTTAGCCTCTGTGGGAGGATTGCTAGTTTGCCTTGTTTTGCCTTTTTCCTCCCCTCTGTTTTTAATTAAAGAATTGCATTTTAATAGAAAGCTGATTCTTTGTGCAAAAAGGAACAAATCACAGAAATCCTTGCATAGGCTGAGACAGAATTAAATCCTCTGAACTGCCTTTGTAAACAACTACAATAACCTAAATGCTTGAAAAATTGTACCCTCACAACTTTGCAAAAACTGTATCTTCAGACTGAAACATGTTAGAAGAAAGAAAATGCATCTCTTTGAGGAAAAGAATCAGGCTTTCAGCATTTTGCAAGTATATACGTTTAGCATTCAGCATCTAATGCTCTTGCTCTGTGGGATGCAAGTTTGTGATTGTACATTAAACTCTTGTTCTCATTCCAGGACCATGTTAAGTGCTGTGCTAAGAAGGGCTGCCTTTTCCACCACTGCATTGCTTAGAGGGGAGACGAAAGAGCCCATCACATGGGACCAGAATTACAAGCAGCATTTCACTTCAAATTTACAATAAAATATGGGTTTCAGTGGGATGGTCCAGTTCTCCAAACCTCGGAGGAGGGGGACACCTGGTGGCTACAGCCCATTGGGGCTCATCAATGGTGGTGAACTTTCTTTGAGCCTACTTCTGAAAGCAGGGATGCATCCAGAAAGATAAGGCCATCTGATGTTATATGACAACTGTCACTGGTTATGAGGACATTAATAGGGAGGGAGGACAGCAGCCTGGACAGCTGTCTTATCTTTAAACGTATCCAAATTATTATTAACATTATGGCAGGCCCAGGCCCCATTGGAGACCTCGTTTGCTTGCTATAGGTATGCAATGCAGAAGGAAGTTTCTCATCCCAGAGACTTTCCAGTTAAGTGGGAAAGACACAAAGCATGAAGGGAAGGAGAGTCCCTCTTCTCTGGTTAGCACACAAAGCACTAAATGCTCCGAATATATGAGCAGCTTTCTCTCCACCACACAATTTGTGGTAAAACCAGGAAATGATCCCATTTCTGTTAAGTCACCATCTACAGCCCTAACCACAAAGGCTCTCCTCCTCTTAGCTTTACCCTTTCAAGTCCATTCTGCATGTCAGAGGCTTGTGTTGCAGACAAAATCATAGAATCATAGAATGGTTAGGACT
>NW_010331107.1:0-33104 GCF_000700745.2 Antrostomus carolinensis | reverse complement strand
AAAAAATATTAAAAAAAAAAATCCCGGCTGCAAATCGGTAGCGTTTGGCTCCCCCGCCAGGCCGAGGGGGAGCTCTGCCGCCGCCGAGCTGCTGGTGAAGCGGTCACGTCAACCCGTCGCTGGGAAAGACCCACGCCCGCAGGCCGCCCCCGCCGGGCTCTTTGTTACCGCCCCGCCATCCCGGGAGGAGCCCGGCGGGAGGGGAACGGGAGGAGGCAGCGGGGCACCGCAGGCGCCTTTCCGTCACGCTTCGCCACGGCGGCTTCGGCAAAGAATCGGCTGATCGCGGCTCACAGACTGGGCACGGTCAGACCTCCCAGCTACCCTAAAAAAAAGCGCTTCCAGAAACGTAAATGAGCCCTGATGCAGTGCAGCGGTAGGACCTGCACCCGCTGCCGTTTCTGGCTTCCCTTGTTTAGGGTGCACTGGGAAACGGAGATGTCTGAACGGTGACATTTCAAGACCATGTTGAGAGTTTAGCATACAACGTTATACACGGATTATCCAGACGCGATGGGGGCCAAGGTGCTGTTTCTCTCCCTCTGCGTTTTCTGATGGGAGAGATTTATGGTTTCTCCAGGCCACCAGACTAGAAAACGATGGGTTTGATTTGTGATTTCATGTGGGAGCTACCGTGATGGTCTCTTAAAAGTGTCTCCTGATGCTGGTCCAGGTATGATGTTAATTTTTAGGGGTATGCTATTCTCAGCTTGGAGAGGTGGAGTATACTTTGCTCTGCAGAGACAGCCCTCATTCACCCTATCGATAGTCCAGATTTTTTGATACTAAAACAGCTACTATTTTAGGCTTGTGTTGTAGCCCCCTCTTTTTTTTTTTTTAAGGAATTGTACTGCCTGTACCTTTACGTAGAGAAGAATTCTGTACTGTGACTGAGATCTGATAAAAATGATTGCTGCCATCTGAACCTTTTTATTGTCAGTTCTCATGGGGTAGACTAGTGAATCGTTATTATTACACTGGGGAATGTTTTACCCATTTTAAAACTCAAAACTTGAATAATCCAGAGTAATGTGATGCACACTTTGCTATGCATAAAATAGCCAATAATATACAGTTAAATAATCTACTAAATAAGAGGGGATCTCTTATTAGTGGTTGCTCTTCCTGACCTCCTTCACTTCTATCCTCTTTTCTCCTTCTACACTACTTCATGGTAAAGTTCAGAAGGGGAGAGAGGGAGGGAATAAATACCTAAAAGCAATTAACTGAATTCTTGTTTGCTGTTTTGTGCTGTAGAGAGAGCAAGAGGTAAGTGCAAAAAAACAGAACATGAGATGTCTGATCCCAGCTCTGATTGCCTTCGTAATTACTACTGGTGCCCAGAATATTTTGTTGCCAGTTTATATAATAACCTAAAACTCTCTGTAGGATCTCAGAAAGCAGAATGGTCACAGACACATCTTCCTGATGGGAGCTGGACATGCACAGCTCGCTGCAGGGCACGGAGGGCATTTTGCTGTTGTTCCAGGTGGGGTGAACAGGGCCGGTTGCTGTGCTTAGTCAGGGATTAGGTTTCTTGTGGCCTGTCCTTAGTTCCAGATTTTTCCGTAAAGGAGAAAGTCTTCCATTTAATCCCAGCTCTGAACATCCTGCTTTGGGCTTCTGTCTTCTCTTAGCTGCTCAGCAACCCTCAGTATCTTTGGATCACACACCCATGGAGACAGATTTTGCCTTTCACTTTCTTCACCTTATTAATTTCTAGTTTGTAATACGAAAATTAGAAAGAGCCCAGACATGGTGTTGTGAGGGTGCTATAGTGATAGTTTGTTAGTATTTATGAAGCAGCTTGGAATATACAAGGACAAAGTAAAATAGCGGTTGTTATTGAAGCTTTGGAGAAAAGATCTCTCAACTCTCAAATTTATCTTTGAAAGAGCACTATAATTTTTATCCAATAGGATTTCCTTTTCTCAAAAGAGGCCTTAACAGCCCATTCTCACTTTTTATAATAATAACTCCGTCTATACTTCCTCCTACCCTTGGAAACCAAACCACTGTTGAGTGATCGTTCCATATACACCACTGAACATATTCTCCATACTTTCTATTGAGATGTCAGTTCTAGAGAAAAGGAGACTGGTCAGCTGTGCTGGAAGATAAGCTATGTGAGAAGATCCCACGCTCATATTGTTGAGAAATCAAACTGAGCGGGCAATGAGACAGCAATCTTTGGCATCTATACGTATTACAACTACCTATCCTCTTTTAAGTTATCCTTCTACCTTACTTAATGCATGCATTAACAAAATGCATTAACAAAACCCACTTCAGCTTACTAACTCTTCAGGAATTATCTCATTTCAGAACAAGGTTAGAAGCTCGGAAAGGAATTTTTCATAATAGCAGAATCTAGCAAACTCGCATCTAATGCCAGCTTTAACTTAATTACAGTCTACTTTTCTATTCAGCATGGAGATGCTTCTGAGTAATGTGTATGCAGAGCTACGGAGCACATAAGTATTTTTAAGAATCTTGACTTTGCTGTTCCAAAGACATTTATAATGAACTGAACAACTGCTTTGCTTGAGTAAATTAAGAGCTTTGATAAGAATTCTGTAATTGTTCTCTTTTTGTACAGCCACTGTTCACAACATGCTTATCACTTATCCCACTGGATTGTCTGGTTCTAGCAAATGTTTTTCAAGCCTTAGCTGTAAGTCCTGAATAAGTGTTCCATAATTACAGCAACATATTAACTGATTTAAACAATATAAAATAAAATCAGAACATCTGTAATATCCTGAAAAGGGTTCCTGGCCAATTAGGACAGCATGTGAAAAAAATTAGTTATATTCTTTTAAAATTAAAGTATCTAAGGCACTTCTGTTATTTTTCTATAAAGCACATTGCTGTATGCAAGTGAAAAACTTAACTGTTAATAAAACACAGCGCTTCTTTGGATTACCTGAGTGAAGTGTCTTTTATATCCACTAAAATATTGATCAGACACATCCTTACTTAGCCTACTCTGGGACTTAGCAAGGGTCAGGGCTTGACCCTTCTTAGCTTGAAGGCCTGTAAGGTCACAGCCCAGATGCTATAGCTGCTTATTCTATGCCTCTGATTATACATTCCTTCTGCTCATTAGACTAAAGACTTCTCTGTAGCCTCTATTGTCGATCAGCAGGGAACTGTTGAATTTGCATAGCAGTTATGCATATGATAGCTTGAGCGTTGAAGCCTCTTGGTCATACATAAGCAAATCTAAGAGGAGTTTTTTCTGCTTTCAAAGTACAGGATTAAACTTAATGCATTCTTTCACTGTCAATACCACAGGGGGGTGCAAACAGCACATGGAGTCCTCACCGCTGTGTCTCAGGAGGCAAAGTGCCCAGGACAAGCATTTAGAAGAACAAAACTCTTCCCTGACAGTGTAGAGGGTTTTCTCTGTAGTCAGATGATTTGCAGTAGCCGCCTGAGAGTCAGACTTGCTGCTGTGCTATAAAAGCGAGCTGGTTTCCAGTAATGGGGATGATTTCAAAGTATTTAGTATACTTCTTGTAAGAGGGATCTGGCCAAGTACCAAGGCATGATTTCCCTTGAGGAGGGAAAGGTCTGTTTGTCGTATGTGAGGCACTGCAGAATGTCAGGTGGAAACTAGGTGGAAGACAGTGTAGCTGGAAAACAGTATACAGTAACGCACAGCGCCATGTATCAGATAAGCCAGTCCCAAATAGGATCTGATACCCTCAAGAACACCGGTGGGTTTTGCTCTGTCATTCCTCGAGGCAGAAGCTTTAGCAGAGGTCAGGTTCTAAACTCGGTCAAGCAATCCAGCTGGCAAAAGCTGCTGAGAGGCTGATACCGAATTATCGTCATATTGCAAAAATTCCCCAATTTTATGACACATTGGAGATTGTGCTGGCCAACTGAATTCTCATCAAATTATCTTGTACTCTCTCATCTTATCTTTGAGAAGATTTTCCACTGCAGTAAGTTTTTTGGAAGCTGTTGGGAAGTATAGGTCAACATGGACTGAAATTTAATTTTCAGTTTAGTTATGAGTTATTTATATTTCACTTATACTAAACTATCTCAGAATTACTGGAATACATTTTCTTTTCTTTCATTATGTTCATTGTGGGCAATGGATAAATATGAACAGAAATGAAGTGTTTGAATCATGGTTTTACTGAGTGTGTTTCAACAAAATTCCTCCTAATTTTAGAGTATTGGTTGAAGGTAACAGGCTATTTTTGTCCTTTAACATCCCAGACTGAATGATGTTAAAGTGGATCAACTTTTAAAGTAAAAGAACTTAATACATTTAAGAGAAAATCTAGGCCAACTGAATGTTCCCATTAGTAAATCTTTGCCACTTTAACCTGATTAGATGATAATGCAGTGCAGAATACAAAACATCCAATGTATGTAATCAGCCTATGCAAGTCCCTTGGGACTGCATGTTGTTAGAAGTGATCAAAATTCAAAACAGAAACACAAATGAAAGTACAAACAAAGACAATGTAAAACCAACTATAAGCTTAAAAAAAAAAAAAAAAAAAAAAGAAAGAAAAGAATCCACCAGTGGAGGTGCAGCTATGTTAAATGAGTATTTTTCTCTGGTTCTGTGTCAGTCATTTAAGAGAATGCCCATAGTTGAAAGTGCTCACATTACCAGGATATACAAACATAACTACACTTTCTGGATTTGTATTTAATGTTATAAAGCAATAATCAGAAAGCTGGAAGGCAAATAAAGTAAAATCTGAAACTCCTGAGCATCAAGGGTCTGATTCTATGTTAAACTACCATTGCAAACAGGCTTTTCAAACATTAAGACAAATCACTGCTTTGTAGAGAGAATTTACATTCTTTTTTTCTAAAGGTAGAAGATGGAAATAAGCATTCAGTGTTTATTCTATCAATCAGATTCATTTTTGAGCCTCTGATTGTATTTATACAAGGAAATTCTGATGCTTTCATAGGCTTTCAAAATGAGATGGGATCTTTTTAGGATGCTAGGTTAGTCTCTGCCATTCCCCCACTTTGAAAATAACCTTACAGAGGCAACTTTCATTAAAGAAATAGGCTATTCGAGGACATGAAATTCAAAATGGATAAAGATCCATGTACGTACTTGGACATTGCAATACATTTTTGTAACATCAAACTATGTTTACTGGATAACCCTCTACTTACACATCTAAAACTGACATGATGCAAAACTGAGTTTTTGGTAGGAACTAAGTAGTCAGAAAAACCTGGTCACTCAGGATGATGCAGCATCTCATTCTTCAGGGACATAAGACACCCCCGAACCCTTCCTGAAATTGGTCCTGAGCCATCCTTTCATAACAGCAGAGAGCACTAGTTTCTTTGGAACCATAAAAGAAGTGAAGCAGCTATTTGCCTTTTCCTTATTGCCTAAAGAAGCCTGAAACCTAGCCTCAAACCCTCATCTCCCAGCAGCCAGCCTGGAGGCTATGCTGCAACAGCCTCCTGGTTGGTTAAAAAAAAGAAAGAGTTCAATATTTCTTGGTGTGGAATGAGGAAGAGGGAGCATTGCACTCTGCATCAGAGCATGCAAGGCTCTCTGCAGGGAGAAGGAGGTGCTGGGCTCTGATCCCTGCTCCGATGCCTGCTTATACATTCTGCTTTAAATAGTCATTGGGTAAAATATTGAAGTAGTTCCTGGATGAGACATGTGCAATGGAGGCAGCAGAAACCACTGTACAGCTCATGTACCAGTTCTGTTGAGATACACCAAATTTCAAGTACTTACTGGTCTGAAATAATACTGTCTTCTAGTAGCTAAAAAAACTTAAATTAGTGATTATTACACTATAACAAGTACAGTTTCTGTTTCATTTACTTCATGCATCAATGATCTCTTTCAGGAGCAGAAAGGTGAGAGATTCTCCACATTTGTAACTCCCTATTTAACTGTGAGATGAGCTGAGGGATCAGAGACGGTCATGATATTCTCCACGGATCTCAGCAACATCCACCAAGGAAGATAGACATCACATGAGAAAAATGAGGCATTTAAAGTATGTTGCTGTGCAAGGAAAACCTGCTTGTTTTTTTTTTTTTCTTTTTCAAATTAATAAATTGAAAAGCAAGACATACTTCATTCAGTGTAAACAAGAGCTGTATATAAGTGGGGCCAAATAATATACAGCTTAAACTAGACATGTTGTGCAAAGTCATCACTTCTCTTGAAAAGCTGCTTAGTAAACTGTGCTAACAAGAATGTGGATTCTTTTTGAATAACACTTGAAAATTAATAATATCATCGACATGACAGCCCTGATATATAACATATTTAATCCATTCCTTTATTCCTCACCTATTTCCTCTATTTAGTTTTTCAATATTTCAAGATTTAATTTTGAAATATCTTACCTACATCATAGAAGCCAACAGAAAGGTACTGGATGTAGGAAGATAATATTTTGAGCTCTGAGTATCTGGGAAGCTACCGCATGGGGAATAAGCATTTTAGTTGAGTTTTATGCTAAAACCATCAGCAAGATGTAGATGCTACTTCCATTATAATTATAATTATCTTGTTTCAAAATTAATTCTTGAGATGGTTTCATAGATATTAATACATAAAATGTCAGGATTTCATGGTCTCAAAATCATGAATTGTTTCCTTAAAAGAAATGCATATACCTTAGATGACTGTTGTATATAACTGTTGCAAAAAAGACTTCCCACTACCTAAAATAAATTTTGTATTAATTTTTAATTGCAGCTATCTTGCATCCATTCAGATCCCCCTAGTCTGTCAGACACAAAAGAGAGTAACATGACAGAATAACGAAGGTTTGAGGAAGGCACACAGTTTTACCTGCTTACTACACCAGTTAGTAGTAGGTAGGTAGTAGGCAAGGTCAACCATGTAACAGAGGAACAGTCTGGAATAAGAAATCATCTAGTTTCAAATACTTTCCTCAGCCTTCTAAAGTTCTCCTTGTAGATTGTATTATATTACATAAATGTTTTAATAGCAAACCAAACTACTCCTGCCATGAAAGGTATATCAGAGTATGAAAGCACTCTGGACAGCAAAGAGCAAATTAAAGTTCTAAGTAGCTTTTGAATCTCTGATGGGAACACATTGGGTTTTGTTTTTTTTAAAAAAAGAGAATAATTTCTAAAAAGAACATAATGAAAATCTAAAACAGTGGTATTGATATTTTGCTTTTAGTAACAACTGTTAACATTCCTGACTGATAAATTTCCCTCCTTATAGAATTAAACATTCATTTGTTCTTTTCAAGCTGTTTCAATCCCATGTTTTAAAACAAAGTTTCAAGACTTAATCCATCAATCAATCAACATTTAACTATTTGAAAATATAAGTAATAATTACAAAACACTAGTAATACTGTAAATTATTAAGTTACCAGATTGTTTTCTCTTATAAAATCCACTTTAAGTTGCCTTATTTTATGTTTGGTTGAAAATATTCCCTGCACAAGGTTGATTTTTCCTGAAATTTTTAGTCAAAAGCTGACTTGAGAAGCCTGAGAGCAAGATGATGAAAATACCCAGTAGTTATTTGTCAACAGTAAAAAAAAACATCCCAGTGATATTTCTTGAAAAGACTCTAGGCTCTGGGATGGATGGTTCAAGTATGAATATCCTTTGAGCTAGACATAGGCCTTTTGCCATCTTTATTAAAAATCTGTCTACATTTGTCAGAGTGATAAGTCTTTGAGGTGTAAATATCATCTGCTGTCCCGGGCATCAGGCAGTATAAAGTAAAGCTTTTAAAGTTTGGGTTTGATCTCACTGCTCCGACGAGAAAGCTGCTCTAGAACCTACTGCTCTCTTGACTACAAGTAATCTTCCTCTAGTTGCCACCTGAAACTTATTCCTGGTCTTTTGTTTTTTTGCAACAACAGTGTTCATTTCTTTAAGTACCTTTTTGCTTCCCTGATGCATTCATAGCCTGCATTGTGCCTTTTTTGGTTTTTGCTGAGCAAGTCAGCTTCCTTTAATCTCTCCTCATCTGCTAGTAGTCCTTCTTTGCAAAGTTAAATAGTTTGATGTAACTATTCCTAGGGCACAGCTGACTACCAATGTGATTTTACCAGGTTTTGTAGGGTTTTTTTTTTTAACAAGGCTGTGTTTGAATGTTAAAATGTGTTCATTGTATCAACTAAAATCTCTTCAGTCTGGCACCCACTAACAAAGCTTCTCTTGAGTCTCAGGGGGTCTTACAGCTGCCAGACCGATATCCCACCATCACAGACTGACCAAGCAAAATCCACCCTCGCAGCTCTTACCTCCACTCTCAAGACACCTGCCATCCCAGCCGAGGAGCTGAGTAGGATCCTTCCAGCTTGGAAATATGGAGGCAAAACTAATCTTCCCTTCTGATAGTCACCTGCTGTGACTGGAAGCCGATGGCAGAGCGAGCAAGAGGCATGGAGAGCAGGGGAGGGCAGGCCCCAGACCCGACAGGCAGGAGACTGTTTCCTTTATGCTCTCCGTGCCTCGCTCAGCCGTGCTTAGCCAGCAAGAGGAAGAAGCCGTACGATCTGAATGTAAGAGAGGACAAACACCGGAACCAGCGCACTGGAGGAAGGGGCTGGAGAAATGCACTGGGACTGACAGCCAGCCAGACAAACACAGAGACCATCTGAGTCTGGGAGCTGCAGCTGAGAAGCGTTCAAGGGAGCAGCAGACTCTGGATAAAGACTAGAGGAGAAACGGACCTGCAAGGTAACAGTCGGGACTCGTAACCATCAATGCTGGAGAAAGCAGATCAGGAGAGAGCTCAGGATCTGACACGCTGGCATGAAAATGGTATTGCCTCAGCAAAAGGCTTTGAACAAGGTACTCTGATGAACAAGGAGGGTAGGAACTGTGTGTGAGTAGAAGGTCTCTGAGAAGAGAGACAAGAGCTAAGGAAGGTACGCACAGAGCGTGCAACCAGAGGCCACAGGGAGCCAGAGAAATCAAAGAGACTGGTTGAAAAAGTGCCTCAGAGCAATGAGAAGACTGGCCAGGTGAGCCTGGGAAGGGCTGTGCAAGGACTGTGACATGGAGGAGTGATACAGGGGCTGGCAAAGCGAGAGCAGAAGGGCTGAGGGCAGCAGAGGAGTGAGAACTGGGCAGCAAGGAAGGAGCCAGTGGTGGGGCAGAGGCAGGTCGGGAGCAGGCTGGAGGAGACAGGGCAGAAGGAGCCATGCTTGGGAAGAATGAGGACAAGAAAGCACATCCCTCTGAGGAGCCTGATAGGAACTGTAAATTTCACCAACTCCGGCCATTAGCAAATAATCTGAGAGTTCCTCTAGAAAAAATACCTCTTCCCCTGTGTTACTGATTCATATGGAGGAATACAAATGTTGTCAGTCTCTCTCTGAAACCAATAGCAGAATTTTCATGTCAGAACCTGCTTATGAGCCACACAACAGAGCTTTGTTTTTCAGTTTACTTTTTTTTAAAACGGTAGGAAATTAAACACACAGTTCTTGTTAAAATACTTTTCTTAAGGTTGCAAAGTCAAGCACTAAAATGTTACCAAATCCCAGACTCAAGGTTCACCACGCAACCTTAGTTCAGCCTGTTTATTTGTACATCACGATGCAGCATAATGATGTGATCATATATTATTACATCCCCAGTGTCCTGCTTTTATTTAGTGCAAATGATGGATGATATTCACTCCATAAACAGTTGTTCAATATTTTGTTTTGTCATCCTCTGTTCAGTGGGCAGCCCCAGAACTTAACACAGAATCATGGAATCATACAGTGTTGTGAGTTGGACTCATCGAGTCCAACTCTTGTCCTAGCATAGGACAATCTCAAGATTCAGACCATGTGTCTGAGGGCACATGTTGGCCAAATGCTTCTGGAATATTGTCAGGCTTGGTGCCATGACTGCCTCCCGGGGGAGCCTGTTCCAGTGCTCCACCACCCTCTGGGTGAAGAACCTTTTCCTAATGTCCAACCTAAATTTGCCCTGGCACATCTTCCTGACATTTCCCCTGGTCCTAACATGTTTCATGCTATTCAAATGCTGGTGTGAAAAATAAATTATTATTTCATATACTGTTTTGTGGTGCTTATCACTCCAGTAGTATCTGACTGCTTCACAAATACTAATGATCTTTCCCATTACACAGGATTCAAACTGAAACGAGGAGGTAAATTTTGATACCTAGGTCAAACTGAGTTGCCAGGGATCTGAATTTTTGGGGGTTATTAGAACTACATATCAGTAATACTCAGATCACAGCACACACAGTTCAGTGGTGGATGGCAGCTTGGGAACTTTTATAAACCCAACTACATGCTTTGAGCCAGGCACTTAGAAAATGGAAGATAAAAAATGTTTTAAGCCAGTTGTTCAGCACGTTCACAGTGACCTTGTGCCCACCCTTCAATCTCCGAGGCAGCACTCAATGTTTTGTAAAGAAATAAGAGATGCTCTCTCTTCCTACAATCTCTTGTTCATTTACACACTTCACAACTTCTGCAGCAGAACTCCTACACATAAGAGTCATCCTAAGAGCGCTTCCATCCTATGATGAATACAGACTACATCCTGTGAAAAAACAGTACTATGACAATGCAGATGCATAACTGACTGAATTAAAGCTGCATGTGTAACCTTAATTCCAGCGCTTCCTAACATTTGAATACTTGCCTTTGCCAAACTATTCTTTTAACATAATACCCATGTGCAATGTTATATAGAAATACAAATGGATAAGGGACTCCCTTGCTATATAAAGATGTACTGTTTATGTGGCACAGTAGGATGTTACACAATACATCTCAGAAGAGTGACTCCTGTGGCAGTGAAGGAAAAGGAAACATCTGCATTTAGACTCTGTAATTACTATCCATCTGTGAGACAATTAGTGGTCATTTTAAGTTGTGCAAACAACACCATCATAACAAAATCAGAGCTGATTAATATTTTTTTAACCTGCCTTCAGCTACTGTACAGAATTTACTATTTATGATGACTTATGTAAAATGTTTTTTCATACAATTAGGACCACTAGTGTATTTTAGCAGCTTAGCTTTATATTACTGCTTCTCAAGGAAGGACACTGGGATTTAAAAAAAAAAATCTGAACAGTTACAACTTGTATTTGTCAATGAGGCTACGCTGCATATATGTAGTATAACTTTATCAATGAACACAAAATCCCAGTTAGTACAATTCATGACAAAATAACTGGCAAAAAAACCTATCAGATATTTTTCAAGCCACAGTTTTACGGCTCTCTTTGATACAACAGTGGAAGAATATTTTATCTTATTTACTTCTAATTTAGTAGCAAGTTAGCTTCAGCTCCAAATACCAATTCAGAGAGCAATATGATGCAAAGTCAGGTTTATCCTGAGGCTATTGCAATCTGAAAAAAAAATGTAATCTACAGTTTAGAGACAGCAAACCCCCGTACTGGCAAGTGATGTCAGAGGTGTTTATTTGATAGTAAGCACTGTTTTTACATCAAAAGAGTGTAATTGGCTATGCTGGTTGCTTCCCCCCCAAAAAAACCCCTAGCTTTGCAGCTTTCTTTTTTCTATAGTTGTAAAAGAGAATAGAAGTCAAAGTCACATCCTACAACAAAGATTGCTGTCTTAGGTTCATGCTGATGATGCAGTTTGACCCTCTTTCAACACTTCAAATCAAACAGAGCCAAGCTGGTTTAGGTTCTCATTCCATCTTCAGTCAATAAGCATTAGCCCTGGGAATGTAAATTGGTATAGACAAAATAAAAACTGCATGGAATGGGCTTTGCCCACAGGTGTAGGATGATTTGAAACTGTGTATAGAAAAATAATATAGATTTTATGCTATTTTCAACCACACAACTGTAAATCTAAGTAAATACACTCAAAACAAGCATGGTCTGCCAGCACAGAGGACAGTTAATTCAAATGACCTTAACTCTCCAAATAGGAGCTAGTAGTGAAGTCAGTTAAGGTGCTCTCAATATGGATTTGCTTATTTCTATGTATTTTTACATATATGTGTCATCAATTATTATCGCTGTTGCAATTGTTTCTTTTGCACTATGCTTAATAGCTGTCATAACTCATCCACAGGAAAAAAAATCACTAAAAAGACCACTAAGCAATAATTTTAAATCTCATATCTAATTCTTAACATGTTACCACTGTGTTTTAACAAAAAGTATTTTTAAGTTAAAATTAAATTAAAATTAAATTAATTTTTTAAATTATTAAAGTTGTTAAGACATCACCCCCCTGGCCTAGTGAAACCCATGGCAATACACCTTTAAGAAATCTCTTCAAAAATCTGAACTGCTCAGGCGCTGGGCAACGGGAGTGGAAGAAATAGGCAGTTGCAACAGTGGAATGGATGAGCTGCAGGGTGGAGAGGGAAAAGCAGCCAAGAGGAAATAGGGAGCGGGCAGTAAGGGAGGAAGAAGGTCACAGGAGCTAGCAGAACAGTAGGACAATTAAGTCTTTGTGCAAAACTGTTTATGAAGAATTTATCAGCGAGGAGTTATTTGCTGTAAGAAAAGCAATAAAACACAACAGTCCAAGAAACAGATGTAAACAGCCTCTTGGTAGGCATGTGTATGTTTGGAAAGAGAAGAGGTACCTTTGAAGTCAACCCAATGGCCACTGAAGGCTTTGTCTTTATTTCAAAGATGACTGGATTTAGCACTTATAGTCTTATTTTCAAAGATCCTACACACCTAAAATAGATTCCTTGAGGTATCTGAAAAAATGTTTAAGATTGATAGATGCTTAAGTCTTGTTAAAAACTTTATGAATCGATCACCTAATAAACTCTCAGCGGCTTCTCAAAATCCCCGTCAATATCCTGAAGGTCTTAAAGAAAAAAAATGCAGTCCTTGTTTCCCCTTTTCTATTCATCCACGTTCCCTGCATTTCTTCATTGTGGCTGTGCTCCAATTACCCTAAAAGAGGATGTGCTCACGCGTGTGTGTGTGTGTAAGCACATGTGCTTGCAGAGTCTGGCAGCTCACAGCTTTGTCATACATTTTGAGAACACTGATATGTTAATAAAAATGCTGAAGGTGAAAGATGGTATGATAATGTTTGGCCATATTTGCTGCTAAATGTGATTCACAGGAGACACAATCCAACACAAGCAGATGTCTCCAAAAGAAAGAAGCTATGAATGCCATCTCTAGATTAACCAACTCTTGTGCAGGGTGATGAATAATTTTTGTATGTCATCTGTAATACATCATTCAAATATCACATAAAGTATGTCATGGTATTGGAAAACTAGTAAATAATACCAGAGTAAGAATAAATAGAAATTAACAAAATGAAATGGCAACTACTTAATGAGACATACAAAAAACTCCTAAAAAGCCCTGTAGAACACCTTCATCCATATAAAAAAATTCATATCAAGTAAGCTAAGTGTCAACTAATACCCAGACTACTTCTATAAATTATTTGGTATCAGATGTTTAAAAAACCTCCTACGTGTTTTTCTTACACAACTGTAATACTGTTTTTCTCATAAATTTTAAGGCTGAAACACATAAAAGAAATTCCCAGGACAGCTGAGTAAGACCATGGATGATGGGCCAGCTCATGGCTTTACATGCATTAGAACCTGATTAACTTTGCTTTCAAGCTTGCATTATCAGAGTCTTTACAGTGCAAGCTTCACTTCAGTCATGGGAGTAGTCTCAGTGGAGCCAAATGAAGCTGCTCACATCAGTAATTTTTTTTACATGTGTCCTCCCAGACATCTGGGTTTCCTCTTGGTTCCCTTGTAGTGAATTGTAGCAATGCTGCACCCACCCCTGAGGAGCTAAATTGCTTCAGCAAAGAGTAGTCTTTAAATAATTAGAAAGAAGTTCATTAGGAGACACTAAGGGCTACCTACAAGCAGCAGCGCTTCTGAGATAATCCTGAATAATCACTGTCATCAGTTTATTCTTTGTAGGTTACTTCAGATACCTTTATTCAGCAGATAAGCACCTCAGTATATGCTGTCGCTACAGTGCTGGGGCAAAACAGACCAGTAAGTTTGGATGTGTAAAGTACAAGGCTTTTGAGTAGAAACAGGGATATCATATCTGAAAGTAAAGGAACCAGGTTTATTTTTACCCCAATCTCTAGTCTCATCTGCCATGTGTCTTACAGTGATCCTGTTATGACAAACACAAGTGCAAATTTTGGTACTACATCTCATGATCTTAAATAATCCTTGGTGGCTGCATGAGTCAGGCAATTTAGGAGCCCTTCATACTATTTGACAATGGAGATGTCAAAAGACGCTGCTTTGACAGCATCACTTTTCAACTATGTATTTAGACATACAGGTGAAATTAGAATTTGGCAGAACCATATGTCTAACTGGCCCCACAGCTCAGGAGAAATACACAAACTCAAGGCCATCTTTTGGTTCCAGGCTAGCACAGGAAAAAAACCCTTGTAATAATTTGCAGAGTTTTATACTTTTGCTTCAGAGCAGTCTGCTATTTAAAATATAGATAATATTTGAAAAATGCTTGTAATAAAAGCCCCAGTCTAAAATTTGCCCTGGAGTAGTATTGCTAGCAGTGAGTTCACAACAGAAGACTTCTGTGCATCCTTCCACACCTTCAGAAAATTTAACTACCTATACAGAATCAGCCACCCAATTCTTGAAAGGAGTGATATGTAACACTCCTTTGACTTGCATTAAGTCATGCTAATTTAAAAGAACACAGTTCTGTTTCTTCTCAAGAGTTCTCCACTGTGCTCAAAAATTCAAAGCACACTTCAATAAAAGGTATCTGTACTCTCCTCGTTGTGAAGTTGGTGTAAAGCTGTCACCTATAGAGAATGTCAGCACAAATAATACAGCCACCAACAAGAGAGTGACCTGCAGGGCACAAGATAAAACATCATGCCATAAAAGGGGGAAGCCACACACCATTATGTTGATGCTGCGCAGCAGTAAGGTGAATAAAATGAAGTGAAAATGGCTATGAACTCTGTCTGGTAAGGATCAGTATTAGGAGAAATGTATTTAATGACTTCATTAATGATCTGGAAATGTAAAAAAAATAAAAATTTTCAGAGAAAACTAATGTTCTATTTCTGCAAACATCTGCTCGTGTAGATTTTTAAGGTGAGCAATTGTCTTCAGCAGGATTACTTCCATTCACACAATTACACCTAATTTAGTTCTGACAAGATCAGGGACAATACTGGAAAGACCTCAAATTGCTATGCAGGAAGTGAGAAACAATCCAAGTAAATTCAGATAATTATAGCCACAGCTAGGAAACTGCAAGACAAGATTTAGACACTACAAAACCAACCAAATACAAAATAATCTAAATTAGCAGGAATAAGAAAGTCTAGCACCTAAACATCCAACAAATTTTTAAATGAAATATCTGAAAAGTCTTTAAGCATTTATCTTAATGCAGCAACAAAACAGGTTAACATATTTTAGGACTGATTACTCAAAAGTTTCCTGGAGCAAAGAAAAATCTTTCCATAAGGATGTTTTATAGTTACTTTGGAAATACCATTCTCTCTTATCAGAAAATAGGGACAAAAAAGCACAAGTAGGGAAAAAACAACAGAATTGATCACAAGGAGAATTGTTTTATGAGGATAAATTATGTCGTCTAGTTAGCAGACATCATACATCATTTTTTTCAATTGATGACTAAGCAGGATATGGCCATAGCTGCCCACAAATATTTCCATAGTGTAAACATCAAGACAACAGATTATTTATTTAAAGTGGTTCAAGTGGGCAGAACTAGGAATAACAGGAAAAAATAATGGAAAGAAATTATGCAGACTAACAGGAGCATTTCTGGCACTGAATTATGTAAAACTGCACAAAGATAAAGACCAAAAGTGTCATCTTCGAGATATTGAGACTAAGTGGAAAGAAGCTGCGACAAACTGTGGGATGTACGTCATTGTGGCTGTGTGGAACTTCACAACGCTGCAGTGATTTGTCATGGCATGAACCTTACTCACCCTGTCACCATGGCATTAATAATACATTCAGAATAACTTTATAAGGTCCATGAGAATTTGAATTGGTGACTTACGTTTTCTGGATTGTAATCTAATAAAGATAATGATTTATTCTTTTTTGGAGAAATGTGAGTTCATCAAGACTGTAGAATGAAAGGCTATCAAAAGAACTATGTAATGTTCCATAAAAGATATACTGCAAAAGCAATTTCAAGATAGTGACATAATGGTGACAGCACTGAGAGAAGTTTTCTCTAAGTCTGAGATTTATTATTCTTTCAGTGGTAGGTCTTGTCAGACACAGCACAGACCCATGAAATGATAGGAAAGTGAAGTTATATAGTAGCACTGAGCATTTTCTATTCTTACACTTTTTTTTTTCTTTGCTGGTCCTGATGTGCCTGCCACGTTACTGACTTTGGGGAAAACCAGGGCTTTCTTAGCCTCACTAATCCACTCTTCAAAACCTGTTTTGCTGCTTACACTGTTTCCACAATTTTAGCTCTTTAATTCAGCACCTCTCATGCTCTTTTTCCCATGTTGGTAATCAGTGGCAGTTGGTAATAGCTGCAGCAGTTACAGGCAGGCTTACCCTGGGCATAGGCCTACCGTGGAAAAAATTAAGAACAATCAACCAAAAAAGGAAATTGAAAAAAAAAACAGTGGAATGGAAAATAATAGAGGAGATGGTGGAAGAGATGAAGGAAGGACAACAAAGCAGGGAAAGGACCAGAAGCAAGTAATGAACAGAGGAGAGCCTGGTGAGAGGCTAGAGACCTAGTTAGGATAACAGTTAGACAAAGTAGTATAGAGGGCAAGACAGGATGGGAGTGAAAGGGAGATGGTTGAGCAGAAAGGAAGAGCAGGTCCTTTAAGAAGAGCAGAAGACGAATCCATCAGATCAAGTTAAACCACAGGAACAGCAGCAGAGTAAAATAAATAATAAGCAGAAGCATGAGAGAACAGAGGAAACTATAGAGTAGTGAAGTGAAAGCAGAGAAATGAAATGTAACAGCTAGAAGGTAAAAATTCTGGCAGTTGTTGGCAGCTCTGGCTTTCTTTTCTTTGCACAAGTTTCTTCATTTCTCAGGCAATGTACTTCCACTAGGAAATACTCTTTCTCAAACCAGCTTCAGAGCTCATTGATAATTCTTGGTGCTCAATTAACACAAACCTAGGAAGGTTCAGTTAGGTTGGACCAACCTCGAGATAATCTTTTTTAGGGTAGGCTCAATAGTTACCTTTTTAATAATACTGGCTTAATAGAAGTAGTTCATACCCCTGAACATTGACACAGATAGGTTACTCAGCAAATGCATCAAAGCAGTGAGCTCTCATTAAAAAGAGAAATGCATTATGTCTGCAGGAAGTATCTTCACACACATTTACATTAGGAACTGTGTAAGTGTTTCAATGAGTTGTCATATTTCCTCACTAAAAGTAGGTTACCAATATTAAAAGAACTAGCAAGCTAAGAAGCAAAGAACAATAAGTCTTGATACAAGTTTTGCTGAGCAGAAAGATTGTAAATACTGTGTAAAGCAGAAGAGACCTCAAAATTGTATCTAGTAATGAGATATAATATAAATTTGGTTCAGTTCATAGAATCTCTGATAATTCTGAGTGAGGAATTTCAATAACATATATTTGTGCTATAAAAACCTGTTAAGTAATATCACTATAAAGCTATCAAATGAAATATCTTATTTGGATATTGACTATAGACTGAATATTAAATAAAGATCAAAATTCAAAAACCCCTCTTCAGAACTGGATTTTTTTTTAGTTACGCATGAACATTAAATACAGTCTAACAAACTTACATCTAGATTCGCTGAGTATGAGAACTGAAAAAGCTCTTAAATTGAGGAAGAGAATATGAATGGCCCAAAAATTAGAGTTATATTACATGCCTCTATAATATACCTAGAGTGTTATTTATCCCGACGGGTAGAATACTTACAGGTTTTCGAGTTGGGGTAACTTGAACAGAATGATAAAATTCTGGTTGAACTCGGCTGCTTTTCTTGATTTTTCTTTTTCTTATGGAAGTTTCCTGCTCACTTAGGTGGTGAGCTTCCACTATAGGTTGTGTTTCCTCAAGGCGAGGTGCTACACGTCTTCTAGCGTGACGAGGACTTGATCTAAAGCCCTATTACAGAAAAAGCAATCATCGTGTTTGACATCTCCCAGAATGGAGCCATGTAACAACACAAAAATCATACAGGATCTTAAGACTTGAGATACAAGCATGCTCATCTTAAATTAATATAATGTCCATATATACTGCATGTAACAATAAAAAGATGTTGACAAATGCTGTTAATATCACTTTTGTTTTATGTTTCTCAATTATATGTATTACTGACACAGCTAGAAGCAGTAACTCCTGTTGCTTTTCTTTATAAGATCACACTTTTTACTCTTTATAACTAAATAATTCTAATTTAAAATTTATAATTAAAATTTTCCAGGTTAATTCTTGCCCTCATGAGAAATTGTTTTAGGGAGCATGAGCTTAAAAGGTGCATTTTTTCCTGAGAATGAAAGTGAAGAAAAATTGGTAGCTGGCAACACTTAATTGTGACTAACAGTTCTTGTTAAGAGTTCTGATGCTGCTAGATCTGGGGGCTGACCTTACCATTTGGAATAAAATAATTAAGACAGAGTGCTGTCTTTTGCTATCATCTGAGAAATACATGTATATTTGACCAGATTAATAAACTCAGGAAAAGCTGCCCTTCACAAATGCTTTTGAGAGGCTTGCTGTGAAAACCTCTGAGCATCATCCAGAATGTCTCACAGCCTTACAGAATTTCATTCCTTTAATGGCAACACGTATAATGCTCGCCCTTTATTGCTACCTGCAGAGCATTTACAGTGCACGTTCTCTCATATTACTGAGTCCCCTCATGAGCATGCACAAGCTGGCCATGCACCATTTCTACTGAATACAATATTGGTTGATACTAAACTTGGCCAGGTTGTAAATAATTAGGAGTTTCATTCACTTAGTCACATCAGCTTTCAGAATAAGTGAGCCAAATCTATGTCCTTACTGACAGTTTGCAGTTTAAGGACTATATTCCCTTTCAAAACCAAGAATAGATGCAACAACTCCTAATTTTTGACCTTCTTTTTTCTTCTCATAAAATATCTCTACTGAAGTTCTTATGCAGTAAACCCAGGACTCAGAAATGACTGGGCCATGTAAAGAATCAAACTTCTGCAAGATGAGATTTTTGCTAAAACTGCAGAAATCTGTGCTTTGAATCTAAATATCTTGAGTTCCTGCCAGCTGAAAACTAGTGGGAGCAATACATTTCCATATAAACCTGCTGTTCTTTTTTCCCCCTTTCCCTTAGCTTTCGGCTTAGGTTTTTGTGTTTTGCTTTTTTTGTTGTTTAATTTTAATTAGGAAATCAGCATAGAAAAGTTATGCTAAAATGTTATGCTGGTAAATTGAAGCAATCAAAAGTCAGATATGTGGCTCTGTGCAAATAGGATTTACTCCTCTTGTTCATGAGGCTGCAAGGGAAGAGCGCTGGAGTCGGTTCTGGGCACTCAGAGGGACAGACAGCTGTTTTCATTATTTAAAGATGTGCTCCATTAAGTAAATATACCCCGAAACAGCCAAAACACACAAACATATATTTACATACACATGCTAGTAATTGCTGCAGATATACATTGCATGCAACAGATGATGTGAAAATGTTGAAGTGCCAAGGTGAAGTATTGGGTGAAGTAACTTCAAGACAGAAACATTCTACTCCTGGGCACCTGACAGCAGTGACAGGGAACAGAGCCCAACTCCACTTAGGTATTTGGGAGGTTCATGTATGTGGTGCAAAAGGGCTATGAAATACATATGATGGCAATATATACATATGAGACCCCACCTGGAGTACTGCATCCAGTTTGGGGGCCCCCAACATAAGAAGGACATGGACCTACTGGAGTGAGTCCAGAGGAGGGGCACAAGGGTGATCAGAGGGCTGGAGCATCTCTCCTATGAGTACAGGCTGGGAGAGTTGGGGCTGTTCAGCCTGGAGAAGAGAAGGCTCCAGGGAGATCTTATAGCGACCTTCCAGTACCTGAAGGGGCCAACAAGAAGGCCGGGGAGGGACTTTTTTCAAGGGCAGGTAGTGACAGAACAAGAGGAAATGGCTTTAAACTGGAAGAGGGTAGGTTTATTTTAGATGTTGGGAAGAAATTCTTTCCTGTGAGGGTGGTCAGACACTGGAACAGGTTGCCCAGAGAAGCTGTGGATGCCCCCTCCCTGGAAGTGTTCAAGGCCAGGTTGGATGAGGCTTTGAGCAACCTGATCTAGTGGAAGGTGTCCCTGTCATGGCAGAGGGGTTGGAACTAGATGATCTTTAAGGTCCCTTCCAACCCTAACCATTCTATGATTCTATGATAGATACAGCTAAAATTTCATGAATCGTTTTGTAAGATCCCTTCTATTCTACTGAAGCAGTAGAGTTGTTCAGACTACAGGTAGGGCCAAACTTTGACTCCCTGTATCTTAATGGAAGCTTAATGTCCATATCAACCAACACAAGCAGCACAGTGGAAGCCACTGCAGCCAGCAGACCTGTGCAGATTCAGGAAGCTCTCTAAACATTGAGAGATGGAAAACTCTGAAATACTCTGCTCTACTACTGCAGTGTGAAAACTTACTGCCCCGTTTTCTTTCTACACTGTGTAATAGCTAACAGATACTTAGGACATATCATTCGACATGATTACTAGGACTGTTCAGGATGACAGGGAAAAACACACAGGGATCCTACTGTTCTAGAGCTTACTTCTTATGGAAATTTTCTTTTACAAAAAAATGTTAGTGTGCATCAGGGATTATTCCATAGCAAAAAAAAATACTCCCTAAGAGACCAAAATACTCAGCAAATCTATTCAGAGTTCTGAAATCAGAAGATATTTTCTAAATCTTAAATGCATTATGATTCATTTACAGATGATGGCTACTGGCCGAAGCCTGGTTATATGCCCTGCGCTGCAGCTGTTCCCTCACCGCACTCCCATCCCCATTAGCTGGATAAAACTCTCTGGGAAAGTACGTTTATGTAACAGAAGAGTTTGGTGGAAGCTAAGCAGCTCTAAAAGTGCTTAGAGACACATGCCAAATAGGGATTTGAGTAATGTGGGTCTCTCTCACTGAGTGACTTCACCTCAAAATACTTCAAGATTTACTGATTATTATGCTTTGATATGAAAAAGTCACTTGTGACTTCCAGAAAAGTCTGCTTATAGACAGTGCTTCTCCTTCATATTTTATATATTTTTCTCTTTTGCTGTTTATTACGAGCAAGAAAATGGGATCTTTATCTCTTTTAAGAGCTCATCTGCTTCTGTTTGCTGAAGCTTATTCTTCACTTGAAGTCATAATCTGCCTGCAGTATCACAAATGGTTGCTCTGGGGAGGATTACAATGCAATAAAGGCAGAGGATCATGATTTCAGCTGGAAAATTAATTCCATATCAAGAAAGATAATGTTAGAAGGGCAGAGTCCTCAGACCAGAACCCAAAACGCTTACTCATTCCTGCAGTGAGACTTCGCCAGAGCAAAATCCCAAATCTGGAAAATTTTGAAGTTTGGTAACCAAAAATGAGTCAGGAGTCCGAAGTGATGTAACTTATAGGAGCTGCCACTCTATGCTCAATGCAAGACTAGAATGGCCAGTGATTGCTTCTCAACAGTTAAATGAACAGACGCTCCTTGTGTTGTCTTGTATTATTTATCCTTCTGCTGAATCCAAAACTGAAAACATGTCCTGCTATTACAACAATCAAAATTAAAAAATATGAAAATGACCCAAATACCTGTTTAGTAAAGAGCACGCTGTTTTAGATGTTAAGCCAGTGCTCACAGGAGAGCAGAAAAGTATTACAAAATTTTCAGGGATGCACAGTACCCCACATGAGACAAAATCACTAAGCAAATGCTAGAGATTTTTAAATCATGCTGGCGACACAATGAGGTTGCTATAACACCATTCAGCAATGTGTCGTTTCCAGTATCATGTGAATGCTGTGTCACTGGACAGTGAGAAACCTTTTCTTCTTCTTTGCCTTTAGAGTTGTTCATTCCCTACTGCCTGACTCATTTTTAAGCCTGTACAATTTTGACACAAGGCAAACCAAACAAATAAGACTTCAAATATATATATTTTTAGAACATCTGTTTTCTTCTAAATACCAAAATAACTACACAAAGAACACAAAATTTATACTACAAAGTATTTTTCCTTAAAGAAACA
The DNA here is from genome assembly GCF_000700745.2 of Antrostomus carolinensis. NCBI lineage: Eukaryota > Metazoa > Chordata > Aves > Caprimulgiformes > Caprimulgidae > Antrostomus > Antrostomus carolinensis. The sequence goes on along the minus strand of NW_010331107.1, from coordinate 10,869 downwards.
ACTCAGATGACCACCAGAACCAGTTTTAGATATCACAGAGGAAGACAAGAGGCAAAGAGGGATTATCTTCTCTCTGAAACCATCTATGCCCATCCTCCTAGTAAGTCTGTTTGAATCCATGAAGACTGATCTTCCTAATCATCCTGTACAGCCAGTGGGAAGAGAAAGGTGTCTCTGGAGGCCGGTGCAGAGCCAAAGCTTAGTTCACCTGCTCTCAAAAGCTTTTCTGTCTTTGGAAGGAGGCTGGGGAGATCAGCCTCCTTTAGCTAAAATTCATCTTTATGAACTAACCCTTTGATGTGTTCTCTAAAAGTTGTTTTTTAGGTTTGGTGTTTGGTTTTTGGTTTTCTTTTTGGTTTTTTTTCTGGAATGAAGTGTGGAAATATTGAAAGGACCTGTTGTGTCTGTCTTTACATCCAAACCACTGATGAATGTTGTAAGCCTGGGTGTTGCATGCCAGAGCGCACAATCCAGTGGTTGTGTAAAATTACTTCCACAGTAAGAGGTTCTTTAAAAATATATCTTCTTATCCAGCCAAATTTTAACTTCACCCCTCTGATTCAGTGACTGATTTCTTGTGTGTAGAAACACAGTGTGGGGTTCTTCTGACCAAAGCTCAGCAGACCTCCCCTCCCTGGGTTCCCTTTCAAGCCACTGAAGTCAGCAGGTCAGATGAACTGTTCCCCAGCAGCACCTATTTCTCTCCATTGGCCATAAAGGGAACCCCCAAGCTGACTAGTCCACTCATAGAATCCAGAATTAGGTGGGATGGATCAGACTCATGATGGCTAGGTTTTGGTTGGAATTCTAATCTTGGAACTCAACCTTTCCAGCCAGTATGTGTTTTCAGAGTCACTAAACATTAACTTCAAGAGAAGCAAGAGTGCATTATCTGATGTCCAGCTGAAGTCAACAGAAATCTTTACGTTAACTTTAGTGGACACTGGACTGCAGCCCTGTTTACCTTCCAGAACTTCAGTAAACCACAGAAAAAGCGCTCTCTAGCATTAAGCCACAATTCAGCACACCAGGAGGAATGACAACAGAACTCAACAGTGTTTGCAAATGCCTTTACAGATATTTGAGTGAGTCCCATAGATTAAATGCACTTTTGCAGGTGCACTAATTAATACCAAAGCCAAAGGAAGCTCAGATAGGATATCCAGCTTCGTGTGCTTTCTTTTAAGGTGTTCGACAATGGTTGTGTTTGCATCAGAATTGTCATCTATTGCCATTGTCAATTAATGGCCTCAAGAAACAGTCTTTGAATTGTCAGTTACTGCCTGTTTAAAGCTTGGAAACTTTCATGTATATGCAACCTACAACACCTTAGGGCCTAGAGATATTAGTATGCGTAGTACCAAAACCGTTCTCAAGATGCTGGAGTTCTCAGCTGTTTTGCAGACAGGCTGAAATAGAATTAAACCCTGTAGGTGAAGTACCTACTTGAACTAAAAAGGCAAGTTTAATTTAAAAATTTTATTGTATCGAAGTCCCCTGCATGCCGAAAGAGAGAAATTTGAGAGTCTTTCTGCTGCACGTATAAACATGTATATGCATCTGACTTGTAAGAACAATTTTAAATTAAAAAGTGACCAAGACTGCTTTATTTCCCTTCTCCTTCCATAGTGACTTCCATCCCAAATATCCTCAGTTTACAAAGAAACAAAAAAAAACCCTACAACATTTATTTAACTGCCAGTTCTCCAAGTTCAACCCAAAATCCAGGATTCAAGTTAAGTCCTCCAAACTACTCATACATCCTCTCCAATAGTAAAAATTGCTAATCAAAGCTAGCTCTTGGTTTTCTATGGCAAGAAGATTACCTACACTCACTCAGTATATTGCTTCACAAATGCACAAGGAGGAAGCAATTGCCTTTGTGCTTTCTTGGTTCTATTAGGTCTCAAAAAATAGACTGCAACTTTTTTGTGGTTCTCTTGATTTTTTTTTTTTAATCTTAGCTAAAAGTTACTCCTATAAAGGTATGAACCAAGGTTTAAAACATCAGATGTAAGATCTTACATTCAATTTCTCATTCTACTCTCTCATTAACAAGCTCTCACTGATGCTTCTTTGCAAGCCTTATGTTTATTTTAGGAGATACTATTCTTATCTTCTAAAAACTAAACTCTAAGCAGTGCTGAAACCATTTCTCAGATATTGAAGAATGATTTGGCATGCATCATATTCCAAGGTAAGTCCACATATTCAAAGGGATTAAAAACAATTGTCTTACATAACCTGAGGAAGATTACTTTTCCAACTGAGTTAATGAAATACGACATCAATAACCTGCTTTCCAGTTCCCAAGCAGGCCCCCAAGTATACACATACAAGCCTTTGTGTGAACCTAGGGTCTGGATGTGAATTTAGAATATAGTTTTTAATAACCCATGCTGCATTACACTGCTGTTTTAAACAATGTGTTTGGTTTTTCCTATCATAAGGTTAGGATTCCTATCAAAGCAGGTAAACTGTAACACAAGGAAAATCTGATTATATGTAAGCAAACAGCCGAACAGCATCCCCAGTCAAGCCTCCACATAGCCTTTAAATAGTCTTTCCTGTCTAAATCTACAAACCACAGAAGCTGGACTGTTCTCCAAGCAGTCCTATCATTCTCTGACAAGACGACTTGCAACCCTCCATGGCCGCCTGGTCTTTGCGGTGGCTTGTCCCAGTTCCTTCCCTATTACCTCAGGGCACCGCAAGCCTACAGTAGGAGTGGAACAATTATTTAAGAACAAAAATAAATCAGAATACTAGTTGATCAGTGGTCTGGAAGGGAAAGTTTAATTTAGAATATACTAGCACATTCCCCAAACATGTCAGTCTTCCATCCCTGCTTCCTCTGTTTGCCATCTCATCACTATTCCTCAGCTTGGGCAGTGTACAATATACATCAAGAATCTGCCATAAGGAATTAACTTTAAATATTAAAAATACAGTAAGGAGGAGAATAACACACATTGCTAAACCACTCAAGTGCTGCCCAACATCTAGTACAAAGAAATTATTCTACTGTCCAGTGTGCTTGCTTTAAGTGTAAACTGGTGAGAGAATTTATGCCACCGCAGCATGTGAAGATGGGTCTGCACTTTGTCAAGCATAAAATAGATTCATAACTGATGAGGGGCTTAACAGACATATATTAAAAAAAAAAAAAAAAGATACTTAGGATGCAATTCAGATATCTATTAAGATACCTAGATACAGATACCAACAACATATCTGAACGGGTCTCTCCTTCAGGATCTATTAGTCTAAGCTCCCATTGTAGCCAATAAAAAATTGAGTCAGTACATTCAGTGAGGCTTGAAGAACTGTTTAGCTCATCCTGAAGCAGACACCTACGCTAGGTCAGCTGAGTAGCTCTACAGACTATAAACTGTAAATGCTTACAGCAAGCTTATCTTGCTGTATAAGAAGATGCTGGTTTTGCAAAGTCACTTTCCGATTCCGGCTGCACTTTCTGCGCAGGAAGGTAGCAGCAGCAGATCAGAAGCAAATGATGCCTCGACCTAGTTGTATCATTTTGTTGTCTCTAAAACAAAGAATTCTGGAGGATAAATATATCTCAATCTGACACAATTATGCATTTCAGTGTAGTTGGTGCTGATTTAGATAATCATAAATTAAGTCTTGTACGAACTATGTTTCAGTCTGCTCTACTATTTGCCCTGCCACCCTGAAGCTGAGTGCTGTATTTAAGCAGCTGAGCGGACAGGAGCGATAAGGACATTGGCACAACTCACAAGAAATGTGTCTTTGCCCAAATGTCAACTGCAGTTAGCTTCTACAGCTGATGTAGGGCTTTCACACTTGAGCCGTAACTCATGTTTCATTCCCACTGATGAGTCAAGGAAGAGCAACCACTGACTCTCCTTGATGCAAGGCGGTAGGGCACAAGGGAGCACAGCAGGGGCTCAGACACTTTGGATGGCAGAAGAACTCAGATAACAAGCACCCACGCTCAAAGTGAACTAGAAGCAAAAGGAATCAGCTCAAAACCAGCCAGCTTTGCTAGCGCTAGGTCAAGATCAGCCATATCAGCTGTGGGCCTGACAACCTACTGAGGCATCTCTGCAACACAGCCCCGAGTCCTTTCCCGGGGGAGCTGGAGAGGCCTGAGTGTGCCCTCCTCCGAGGCTGAGATCCCCCGGATCCCAGCCCACAGGGGACAGGCTGCGAGGCCGCAGCTCTGCGTGGCACCCACTGATGTCTGACATGGCCAGGCCCAACAGCCCAGCTCAGCTGAACTGTATCCTGTATGAAAAAAGCAAGGCGACTTCACACTGTGTCCTGCCTGCTTCTTCCATGGCTCATCCAAGTTGCCTCTCCTTAAAAAAGTCTGTGAGAGGACGAGAGTGTGAGTGACATTCCCATGCCCTCAGAAAACATGTCAGCCCAGGGGCAGAGACAGCCCCAGGTGTTGTGCTACCCTGTTCACGCAGTGCTTGCTTTCATTTAATAGCCTCAGTCTAAAGTGCTGAGCTGTTTCTGAAGGGGCATCCACAACCTGACCTGTCCCCCTAATAATCTGACCTCAGTAACTGAGAAATCAGTGTAGATGGTGAAGCTTTTCTGAGCCATATGTGATCTACAGAACCTTGCAAGATCCCTTCTGTCCAAGAACAGTTTCTTCAGCAGATGTGGTAACACATGCACTCACCACCAGTACGACCTCAGCTATTTTAATTCACCGTTTCAATCTGAGGTTAGTTTCAGCCAAAAAACAGTAGCTAGAAGTTCCCGTTCCGCACACGCGTACAAAGTGGCTGCTAACAGACGACGGCGACAGGCCGTGCTCCACCTGGATCCCTCGAAACCAGGGCTCTGCTTGCTTGCAAGCAGCTGCTTGTGTGCACCAGGAACAGGCATACAGCGTAACTAAAGCTGCAACCTCATCTAAAACACACATTTCCAGAGATAAAAGTAGATACTGAGAAGCCGAAATATGTAAATATTTATATGATTAGGAGGCTGTTGACATAACTATATTAATGGGAAACTAAATATTAAGAACTTCTGTTATGTACTGGATCTTTATGCATTGGTTGCATTTATCCTGGTAGAGAACTGTGAGGATGTGTTCATTCATAATGCAGGTCCCGCAGTATAATATACAGTGTATTGAGATTATGCCTCAACCATTGATGTGGACTGTGACACAACGTCAGTACTTTATCGGGTGACTGACAGAGCTAGGAGGAGACCCCCTCAGCATTTCAATGCTCTGCAGGCTGTTGGATGCCAGAATAGAGATGCAGGCAGTCAGATGCCCATAGAAATACAGAGGGCATTTCTACACTGCACTGTAGTACAAAGGAACCTGAGTTAACTCTGGATGTAGCTCGGGAGCCCAAGCAGTCTTGCTGCAGCAACCAGGGAATTGCCACGTATTTTGTGATACAATTGCCAAAGACTGATGCTTGCTAGGTGATCTAAAGGCAGCACCACAGTGAATAAAGCTGACAAACAGTGATGGACAGATGGCATAGAGTAAGCAGAATCTCAGTGGTACCTAGTTTGCCATGTAACAGCTCAGTCTAACATAGTCTGTCTGGGCCACGTTATTGGGCAAGTTATGAAAAACGGATAGAAGGATATGCAGTGTAGCTTGTATTTATAGCTCTCCATTCATTCCTGTACATAAGGGCTTTCATACATCTAAGAAAACAATTTATTTTTGTCTCTGATTTATTTTCCCTTGAACCTGTTCCTTAACTCTTAAGACAGCTAATGGAAAAACAGCTTAAACATCCTGGGGGGAAAGTATGTCAAACACAAAGGTAAAACATTTTCAGGCTGATTCAGCTCCACAAAGACAAAGAGACATCCTTTGAATAGGTGAATTACTGTATTTTTCTGGCTAGTCTTGTATATTTCTGTTGCTTCTTGAATGCACTCCCTCCAATCAAACAGTGGACTCAAATTCAGCTTGGAGGGTCTGCTGATTTCTCTTTTCACAGGAGCTGTACATATCTGGAGCAGTTTATAAATAACTCTGCAATGCTCAGGATAAATTATGGTGCAACTCTTCAAAGACTATTTGTTACTGTTTTGTAAGATATCTAGAACTGTATTTTTAGGCAACTGTCTTACAATCAGCCTCAGAAGGGGGACAATTGTGACAACGGTATGCTTAGGGATAAATCTGTGAACACTTTTTCTGGGCATCAATTGTTGGCAAAGTCAATATATCCATTTACCAGAGACTGTTTTACTATAATTTTGCATCCATTGTACCATAATGGATGATTTAGCAAATTCATTTGCTCTTAAAAATTCTCGTCGGTCTTGGCTGACCTATTTCACCACTAGTTTGTCACAACAATAGACTGAAAATATACAACCTCGTAGGGACTATTCAGTATCCTATGAAGAAAATACGGGGTCTGCAAAACTCAAACGACCGAATGTTATTCCTTTGCTACAGCTGTGGTTACTATATGCTGCCAGCCCTCCTAAAGAGTCTTTTCATAAAGCGTCAACTCCTGTTTTCCTTACTGGTGTGTCTAGTCCCACCAGACATGAACCTGGGTTATGTGAAGTCAGAATTTACAGTGGACTGTAAAACTTCTATGGATTTGCTTCCTAGTGGATTTATACCTGTAAGTCTCAGTGAAAGCATTCACAGGAAACTTGCCCAAAATATACGAGTCAAAATTAAATAAATACAAAAAGATACCATATTGTTCCTGACTACCCACTGACACTGATACCTTCAGTTCTAAGATCATACTATTTCTAATTTAAAAGGTAAGATAAGGGAAAAATTTAAAGCTCAGAGAAAATTTCAGGCAAAAGATTTTTAAATCTTTTAATGCACAATTATCCCTTCACAATCTTATAAAAACCCACCATTTTAAAATCCTGAATGAGGACCAGGGGAAATGGCAGGAAGACATGCCAGGGGAGGTTTAGGTTGGACATTAGGAAAAGGTTCTTCACCCAAAGGGTGGTGGAGCACTGGAACAGGCTCCCCAGGGAGGCAGTCATGGCACCAAGCCTGACAATATTCAAGAAGCATTTGGCCAACATGTGCCCTCAGACACAGGGTCTGAATCTTGGGACTGTCCTATGCTAGGACAAGAGTTGGACTCGATGATCCTTGTGGGTCCCTTCCAACCCACAACATTCTATGGTTCTGCAATTTTCAGAACCTTTACACCCAAATAATGAGATTTTAAGAATTATATGATCTGGATTAATTCTTTCCAGCCTAAGGGCTAGAATCATAGAATTGTTTAGGTCGGAAAAGACCTTTAAGATCAAGTTCAACCATGCTTAGTTCTTTTTTAACTGAAAGGTACAAATGTCACATAATCCCATGACTCTAGAGGTTAGACAGAAAGGAAAACATTCAGAAATAAATCTCAATCACAAAAAGTAGCAACACCAACACATTAAGCAATGCCTTTAAATTGTAAAGTACAGAAAAAACTCAAACCTCTTCATAAAGTGTAAGCTGCTAAACATTAAAACACATCAAGCCCTCAAAGTACTCAGAGAAAACTCCTATACTTAATGAAAAATCAAACTTCTACAGAGAGCATAAGAAGATTAAGTCAGTGAATCACTGACAACATTTAAATTTTTCAATGTACAAGGAATAATAATAATTTTTAAAACCCAACATAGTCCCTATTTTGGTAAAACTCTCACTGAATTACATAGTTACTTTGGTGTGGTTTTGGTTGAACACAGACTTTTCATTCTACAACTGATTCTCAAAATAAAGAAAGAATAGTGCAAATAGCCACATCAAAGTCTGATTTGTCATGTAAGCAATGAATATTTCCGTTGGAAATTTACTTGTTTTCTTTGTACAGCCATGGCATATCTAGGTCTCTCTCAGATTAGAAACATTAACCATTCTGTGTGCGATTCCTATATGACTTCATGGAGTATCTATAGTACTTGGGGGATGGAGGGAATCTTAAGAGCAGTTATAGCCATAATGAACTTAAAGGACTGCAATAAAAAATATATTTAAAATATAATCCTGACAAAATTCAGATGGTAGTAAATGAATGTTAGTGGGGAGGTAGAGACACTGCTGTATTATCTCAGGAAACTGTCACATCTTGCTGGTTAATTTTTCTGTTATGAAGCACTTCTAACAAAGACAGACTTTAACCTACTTTATATTCACCATGATTCATGCAAATTTACCTCCTTTTGAGGCAGGGGGTCAAGTGTTTAAGTTCCTTCTATAACAAGTAATATCTGCATAGACTTATGCAGTATAATAATGAGGCATGTTTTGTAGAGACATTCAAAATCAAAACCCACAAAACCAGACAAGCTATTTGTGGATTCAATTTATCAGTGGCATATAAAAATCAGAACAGAAAAGCTGATAAAGATCATAAATACATTTTCAAATTTAGTATTTACCTTCCCATAGTATGGTGTCTTATTTTTTAATGTTGGGTTCAGTACTAAAGGAGAGGGATTCAATAGTTCTCACTGTATATAGACAAAGACAATGTAGGCACACACCATGAGAGCTGTGGCTCTCACAAAGAACCTCACCATAAATTTGCTACACATCTATTTTTCCAAATATAAGGCTTTCCTGGCAGGCAGCCAATCATGCAGGAATTGCCAGTCGTTCTGTAGATAGAGCAATTATAATTCTCTCTGCGCTGCCACTAGACCACCTGCATCTTCACGTGTGATATAAGTTGGATTTGAACCCAGCTCTCAGGAGATGAATGCCAACCCACTGCTATTTACTGTCAACCTGTTTTTCATTATCTTTTGTCATCATTAAGAAACACCATTTATAACTGCACCTGACAAACAACTAAGCATAGTGGAAGCTAGCAGACGGACCTTGGGAATTGAGATGTTCTTTTTTTGGGGGGAGGAGTGGGATTATTCATGTATCATGCTTTGCTTTCATCAACATCTTATTAGGAGTTGAAAACGCATAATGTTTTGTGATGATATAGAATGAGAATGTCAAATTCTGTTTCAGATAATGCTACCACTATTTTCATGGGAGTATGTGTGCAATTTGTTATTAATCAATTCAGTTAGATTCATTAAAATAAGGTTTTACTTGAAATAAAAATTGGAAAATGAAAATTTAATGATGTCACATGAGTCATCGTTTTCTCTTAAGAACTGAAAGTCTATCATCAGATAACGAAGGGGAAACAGCTCCACTGCTTACTTAAAAGGTCAGTTTAGACCATTAGCTGTGGTGTTGTTCTGTCCAAACAAAAGGTAGAAAATTATGAAAGAATGTAACAGTTCCTATTGGTTTATTCTAACACGTTTCAGTAATGGAAACTTCTAGGAAATCTTTTAAATGTGTCTACTTCTAACTGAATGATATGCAAATAACCACATGCTGGATTAAAAAAAAATAAATTAGTGACTTTGCAAACTTCCCTTTTAAGAGTCACTGTACAGGATGACGTATTTCAAAAGGGCATAACACATTAAACTTTATCTTTATCTAGGCTCAAGAGTGAGAGACTATTACATGGAAAACAAGCATTTCATGTTGGAAGAACTAAAGAATGAAAAAATCTTTTGAGTTCCAGAGGGACAGGTACATTTGTTCACTTTACTGCAGCACTGTTCAGTCAACGACAAAACCAGACTGTTCATGGTTAAAGACAGGACACTCCCTACGTCATCTTCTTTTTGTGACAGTGCGTACAAATTTCAAAATAGTTATGAGTTTAAAACTAATTGCCAATACAAACCGCGTTGCAAAAATGTATCCCATGCACACTTCTGAAAACATTGCTCATATCTGGGTAATTTTCTCACCCACAACCAGGTAAGGAAAAATGCAAATAATTTAAAACAAAAGATGATTTTAGTGCAAAACTCTCTCTCAAGGTTTCCAGGATAGCAGGCAATGGCATGAAGATACGCCTTAAATCAATAGCAGGAAAGCAAGCAAGAGAAATACCTAGACAGGAGCTCTACAGGGCAGCAAGGAAACAAAGTAGGTGCTAAAACAAATATTACTTTCCACCTTTTCCCAGCAATTGTGCTCTTCATTCAGAATCCCTAGGAAGTGACTGGGTTTTGTATAACACTTTTAGCAGGGCCATGTAAGAGTTCTGATTCCCCTGGCCTAGGAATAGAGAGACACGAAATGAGGCGCCGGCCAAGCAGGCTTCTCCTCGGGATCCTTCTGGGATCTCCGGCGGCAGCGTCCGAGCAGAGCGGGCAACTTCCCCGGCGCGGAGCCGGCGCAGGCGAGGGCGAGGGGGGCGGCGAGGCAGGCGAGCGGGAGCTCGGCGGCCCCACCACCCGCCAGCTCCGCACTCGTTAACGCTGCGGTCAATAACTGGGGTCGGGGTTGCTTTTTGGACAAGGGGCGGTGTGGCACGTCCAGCAAGGACAGCTTTTCTTGAAGTAACCAATTGCTTTGGAAATGGCACGAATCAGCAGGCCGGTCAGGATAACAGGAATGAAGAGCTGACGTTTCGTGTGGAAAAAAAAACAAGAAATGAAAGAGGACATGATGTCTGTCATGCAAAATGGAAAGTTTGCTACGTGATTTCATTAACAAAAGACCACAACAATATGTACTCAGGTAAATAGAACAACTTCTGACCTTGAAATTGCGTGCTAAATAAATTACCTCAGAGCGAAAGTGATGCGTTCTCATGACAGCATCTGGAAGGGAAGCAGAGAGACACACAGGCTGCATCCAGCTCCGCCGCAGGTTTCCCCCCGGCTGGGGGTTTAATCTGACCGCCCGCCCCTCGGCCCATGTTCCCGGACGGGGTCTGGCTCTCCCGGCGCGGCTGGCAGCTGCGCCCCGCACGGATATTTAATTCATCGGGAAGAAGTTGAGCATAAACTTCTGCTGCACCGGAGAGAGCG
>NW_010331106.1:4343-7542 GCF_000700745.2 Antrostomus carolinensis | reverse complement strand
CTCTGGCCCAGCTCACACCAGGACAGCATTATATGATTATTATTTATTTTAGCCTTGTTTCTCATGTTCATACCTCCCTTTGCTCCCCCATCTGATTTCTCTTCTCGTTTTTGTGTTGCAGGCGAATGGACACAGTTTTGTACATATGGAACACGAGAAAGCTGTATTACTACTGAAGAGTTTCCAGAATACAGTAGACCTAGTTATTCAACGTGAGCTTACTGTCTAAATATTTTTTTATAAATAGTAAATATGTCTAGCCAGATCTAATGTTCAAACAGATTTATACATAGGAAACCAATTTTTTTGCCAATTGCTGGACCAATGGCAAACAGTAGTGCCAAATGTACAATACTCTATGTTAGTACCAATCATCTTGGAAAAAGAAGAAATATATTAACTATATAAATATATTGTTCATGTGGCTACGTATTAGTTTTAATTGTCAGCCTCTGGCTGTGCATTGGTGCGTTTTTTTAATCAAGTTACTTCTTAAAGTCAATTTCATATGATTTCAAAACACAGAAGCACATACAAATCCTTTAGGAATTCTGCTGTCCATCAGAAACACTGCCTCAAAGTTGTATATGCCTTTATAAAGATAAAATATATTAACCTGTACTTCCCATGAAATATTTCTATCATGTCACATACGAAAGTAGAGAGAAAAAATATTTTCATAAACACCTCAAAGAAAGTATATATTAAATTAAATTTAATAATGTTCATTTATTTTCAATGCAAAGATATTATATGCCTTATGAAAATACCTGTACATATGCAGTGTGTATAGCTGGCTCCATATTAATTAGTAAAAATGTCACTATACAGGGTGAGATACTTAATAAATTATACTGTCAACTCTGGGACCGAGGTAGAAACAACCGACGTGAAAATGGGTAAATTTCCTTGGGTTTGATGCTTTTAGGCGATTCCTTGTGCACACACCAAACGGACCGGTGGTGAGTTTCGAGGTACGGACCAGACATGGAAGAAGGTTGTGACGGGTGGCAGGAAAACTTTTGTTGCTGCTAATTTTTATTATTTAACTTTTTCATTTAAAATTATAAGCCCTTTGCTGCCATTGCCCGGGTCTGACCTTGTTCCGTACGGTAGCTCTGCTCCAGGCTGCGCCAGCCCCCACTCACTGCGGTCCCATCAGCAGGGCTTTCGCCTTTGTGTCCTTCATTTGGGGATGAGTCTCTTTAAAATAACCAGGAGCAGATTGATGTGTCACAGGGGAGCAGGGAATGATGCTGGGGGAGCCTGGGAAAAGTTTTCCCACCAAAATATGTGGTTTAAAAACCCTTAAACTAGAAGTCCTGGTGCTGTTCCCAACGGAGAACAGCGACAGCGCAGTACTTTGCTGTTGGTTCAGGTGTCCATCGTGTTGATAACTGAGAGCAGGATGGAAAAACAGAAGAAAACCTCCCACGAGATTTTTTTCAGGGGATCCAATCTCCATAGACCCGAAGGGCCAGGTCACTCATCCCTCTTCCAGCTGGATTAGCAACACCAGGAAAACCCAGGGCAGAGGCACGTGGCTACGGCACGGGGACACGGCCAGGAACGTTGTACTTGCCTGCTGGCACGAGCCTCTAGAAAGTCTGAAACCTTCCTTCTCTTCCCATCGAGCTCACGCTGAGCGAGTGTTTTGCCAGTTGACAGGGTTAGTAAAAAGGACACAGACACCAACTGGAAAACAAAACCAAATTTATTTTACTTTAGTTCAAAGCAGGGGAGAGGGGAGGGGAAGGAGAAGAAGCAAGGTACACAGATAAGCAGGGTGATGCACCTGATCGTTACTGCACAGGGTAACTAGAGTCATTAAGAAAAATTAATCACCAATTGCCCAAATACTGCTCATCATCCAGATCCCTGCATCAGCTGGGAGCCCCATCACAGCCAAGGGTCAGAGAACCTTTCCCTGGCAGTTGGGGAGTCCTGCGCAGTGTGTCCACTCGTGGGTGAGGTCTCCACCTTCACTGTGAGAGGGTCCAGCTTTTATACCTCTAACGAACTAATTAATAGAGAGAAAGGCAGGGGAACATCTGCTGGGTTGGCTTCACTTCACATGGGCACATCCCAGCTCTGGCCGGGATCTGGGACGCGTCCAGGATCTCCTGTTTGGGTAGAATGCATCTGGCTTTGGCTGTAGGAGGAAAAGTCTGGGTTGTATTTCGTGCTGTTGTGGTACAGGTTGGGAAGGTCACTCAGCAGCCAGCTCTGGTTCCAGGCCTGTGGTTTCAACCTTTGAATATCACTGAGGTAATTACGCTTCAAGTTAAACTAAACTTCAAAGGGTGATGCTGCCGCTCTCTATGAAGCCCTGGCTGCTGTCTGGCCCCAGAGCTCCTCCCACACAGGTGTAAATACACCTGGTGGAGTTCAGCCCCTGGCACCAAACACACCAGCACCCTGAGCCCCCGCACAGGCGGTTTGGGGTGTGAGGGGTCACATCAGGCTGAGGGCAAAAGGGACAAACATGGGGCAGAGAAATCTGCTGAGGGTCCTAAACGCCCAGCGAGCACTTTGGCTTCAGGCACGGGGAGAGGGTGGGATCATAGAGACCACTGTGCACATAGGACAGGAGAGATGAAGTATCCTGTCCTTAAAAATTAACTCACTAATTAGTTGGTACAGTGGGAATTATCCTCTAATGTCATTATGAGGCACCAGCTTTTTAATTGTTGAGCCTGGAGAAAAGGAGGCTGAGGGGAGACCTTGTGGCTCTGTGCAAGTCCCTTGGAGGAGGGTGGAGAGAGGTGGGGGTGGGTCTGTTCAACCAAGGCCCAAGGGACAGGACAAGAGGAAATGGGCTCCAGTTGTGGCCAGGGCAGTTGAGCTGGGATGTGAGGAAGAATTTCTTTGCTGAAAGGGTTCTGAGGCATTGGAAGGGGTTGCCCAGGGCAGTGGTGGAGTCCCCATCCCTGGAGGGATTTAACAGACGGGCAGATGAGGTGCTCAGAGATCTGGTTTAGCAGTGGACAGGTACAGTTGGACTCGATGATCTCAAAGATCTTTCCAACCAAATGATTCTGTGATTCTCTGACTGCTGTTGAGAAGCAGAGTCCGGCCGGGCTGCGGCGCCGGAGCTGACGTGCCAGGTCAGTGCAGAGCTGCAGCCCTGGGGTTTCCTCAGCAGATGTCTGGAAAGAGACACTTCAGCATCTGCCTGTAAGTTCCCTGGTCTCTGGTA
>NW_010331106.1:0-4316 GCF_000700745.2 Antrostomus carolinensis | reverse complement strand
AGGAACAATTCAGTTTATTTGGATAGACATGAACGAAATGTGGAGTCCAGGCTGGCTGAGCAGGTTCCCAGGTCGTGGGAACTGTACTTTATCCATTCAGGCATTCCCACTGGAAGAGCTACTGGACCACCAGCTGCCACAGTGAGCCGTAGCTAATCCTAACATTTACAATTGGAATAAATGACTTTATGATATTCAGAACTTAAATTTAAATAATTAAATTTAATCAGTAAATTAAAATCTTCTCGATAGCACAAGCTGAAAGAACTGCCTGAATTCACGTGATTTGGTTTGGGGTCGTTATTTGCTCAGTTTTTTTCAGCTTTCCTATTTTTACCCCATGGATGTAATTTCATAATGTGCCATTAAATCCCACAGGCTCTGACAGAGCCCATCTACAACTTTGCTAACACGCCTGGCATTTCAGAGGCCAAAATTTCCACTCTTAAGTCCTCGTTGCCCTTTAAACCAAGAAATGAAGTCTTTATTCAACATCGTGTTCGGAAAATTGTAGACACCTACGTAGCTTTTAGTTAATTATGTGGAATGGGAATTAAGTCCCTTAGTAGGTATTTATGCACCTAAATTCCTCCATGGAGCTGCCTGTGTCTTTTCATGTGGAAAATCACTGAGTGTGGCCACAGACACACACTGTCTGGTGTCATCCTGCAGGACACGATGCGCCCGCAAGCGGAGGAATGAGATGTGAGGCAGCATTAAATACACGGATCACACAGGTAGCAGCAGCCTAAGTGTGGTAGGGGGTGCAGGTAGAGGAAGGGTGACGAGGGCTCTCCTCAAGGTCACAACTTACAGGGGAAAATGGGTAAACTGAAAAAAAAGTGAGCTCTAGTGCTTGTTGCCGTTGTATTTTGTGCTGGGCTGTTTCTCCGCACGCTGTTTATTGGATCTAAATCGCAGTGGTGTTGTTGGTCGGGCCGGTGCGCAGAGCTGTGTGTCAGGGCTGCTGAGGGCTTCCATTAATGGCTCATAATGAAAAGGAAGTGACAGTGAAATCAAGTTAGTGCAGTGGAATGTCACGTTTCAGTCCTTGGCCAAAACTCCCACCCATCCCAAAAAGTGGGGGTGGGTCTGTTCAACCAAGGAGCAAGGGACAGGACAAGAGGAAATGGGCTCCAGTTGTGGCCAGGGCAGTTGAGATGGGATGTGAGGAAGAATTTCTTTGCTGAAAGGGTTCTGAGGCATTGGAAGGGGTTGCCCAGGGCAGTGGTGGAGTCCCCATCCCTGGAGGGATTGAAGAGTCGTGTAGACACAGTGCTGAGGGACATGGGTTAGTCATAGGGGACTGGTCAGTGTTGGGTTCATGGTTGGACTCCATGATCTCAAAGGGCTTCTCCAATCCAGGCTGTTCTGTGAAAGGCTGCTGGGGCTGTTACAGGGTGGCCACCTTCTGAACAGGAATGAAGCCACCCTAGAAATGTTGCTCTAACAGCCATATGTTTAGGTGATATAGAAACCCCTGAGAAGTGAAATCACTAACGCCATGAGCACCACTCATCTGCAGGAGCCAGAAACCCAACTGAAAATGCCGGTATGAGGTGTTCAGGAGGTTGGTTTGCTGTGGCTGGCAAAGCACTTTGAATGTAACGATGTTCCTTGGTTAAATCTCTCTGGCTTGTAATATAGCACTTAATTACCTTATGCAATCAAGAAAAGAAAAGCTTATTTATAGAGATGTGTGTATATATGGATATATCTATAGAGATATATGCAACAGGAAATGCAAAGAGAGTATTAAAAACCCCCAAACATTTCAGGATCTGGTGTCAGGAGAGGGCCCAGGGGTGGGTTCCAGGACGGGTGGGTTCCAGGACGGGTGGGTTCCAGGGGTGCTCAGCGCCGGGCAGTGAGGAGGGGGAGAGCTCGGGGTCCCCTGGGGCTCTGCAGGGCAGACACGGGATTTGACACAGGTATCCGTGTCCCAAAATTCCCGAGGAGATGGTCAGGCTCAGCGGTGGGCTCTGGGGTCTCTCCCTGCCTTTATGTGTAACCGGTGGGATCTGACACGTAGAATTTCCAAAGGAGACTCCAATTGCAGCCGCAGTTTGGGCTCCTCCCCCGTGTGTGCACCAGCTCCCCGTCCTGCCCCGTCTGCCTCCAGAAACCTCATCTAACCAAGCGCACAAAGACGCCCGACTCCATTTTCAGGCAGTCGGGTGTGAGGATTCATTTATCTCCCTTGTCAGTCTCGCCAGTGTGAGTGGAATAACGACGTTAACGATACAACTTTCAGGCCAGTAGTTTGGATAGGATAGGAATTAATTGGTGGTTTGTTGGTTTTTTTTTGTTTCAAACACTTTGGGGTGGTTTTGGGTACGTGTGACGGCGGGCGGCCGAGCCACGCGTGTCACAGAGGAGTGGCACCCAGGCAACAGCCAGGGTGAGCGGGGTGGCTGGTGGCAGCGCTGATGGAAAAGTAAATTTGAAAAGATAGTATTTGGGAATCATGGAGGTTAAATAGTTTATCCAAAAAATAATTTAAAAAAAAAAAAAAAAGAAAAAAATGGAAAAAAGAAAATTAAAAAAAAAAAAGCCTTTTGCCAATCCTCTTCCTGGACAGTTCCAGCCAATATTCTGGAGGTGAATAATGACATCATTGCATTGCATAAAAATGTCCCCGGCCTTTTTTCATATGGAAAAGACATGTCCCCACATGATATAGGTGGGGCCATATCCCCACATGTCTTTTCATGTGGAAAATCACCGAGTGTGGCCACAGCCAGAACTGTCCCCGGCGTTTTCTGCAGCAGCACAGCCCAGCCACGGCCCCGCGGCACCAGAGGCTCCATCCCTCTCTCTGCCCCTGGGCTGCCACGCGTGGCCCCGGCCGCGCTCCCGCGCTCGTCCATCCCGTTTTCTACTTGTGAGTACTGTAGCCAGTTCAGAACCAACAGCTCACTTTATGGAAAAAAATAATAAAATAAAATAAAAATTTTACCATTTTATAAAAGACATGTTTAATTATGATGGAGATGGCTGTATTGTAATTAATATTTTGAGATAATTGTGATTTTGAGCTTAAATTATATACAGAAAAAAATGGTCATTTTTGTATGTGTTAAAAGATTGCTATATTACAAATGACTGACTGTACTTTTCAGTTGAATTACAGTATTAATGTAAATAAAGCTGAATGAAGAACTATTTACTACTTTATTAACATAGATTGTGAATGTACTTAATGTTTTTTGCAGTATAAAGACTTACGGAACTTGAAAGCTGCTTCATTTTATGTGCAGAAAGGTACTTCAGAATTCTATTTTAAATCTCTTGATTGAGTGCAATCAATTCTCTCGTTAGTTAATTTGCACACGCAGGTTGTATCCTCCCGGTTCTCTTTCATGTATGACACTTAAACCCGTAAGGTGCATATTGTGTTTAGAATGCATTTTGCAGATGCTTCTGTACATAAAACGAAATACAGGGACTAAACCAATGCTGTGCAGCGGACAGCAGAGCCATTTTTCGGCTTTGGTGTACCCAACTTTTTCAGTATTTAAAAAAAATTAAAAAGAAAAAAAAAAGTGTTTTGAATAACATTAAAAAGTCTCTTTATTGTATAAATAATAAAAACGTCACCTTATTGTAATTCAGTTTTGTCATCTTTTACTATCGGGAAGGATCTGAGGTTGCTCAAAAGATTGTTCTGCGGGTTTGGGGAGGGGAGGTGGTTGGTACTGACCCATCTCTCTGAAGCTGGTGCAGACACCGAGTAGCTGCATCTTCCTCATCAATCATTTAACTCACGGCTCCAGAAACGTTTGCTGTGTTCACCAGCAAAGCCAGCGGTGTGTGAGGGACAGGTTCCTCTTCATTACCAGATGTGCCAGAGAGAGAGGTGACAATTGAGCCCTTTGGTTGGCCACAGGTGCTGCTGAGACATCAAAGAGGGAGGCGGAGGGACTGTAAGTGTGTGAGGAGCAGCTCCACAGCTGCTGCTTCTGGATGGGTCCAAAATAACCTTCTTCAAAAAGAAAAGAGGAAAGAGAGGAGCAGGGGGTGTGAGCAGAGCAGCTCCATCGTCCCAGTGACCACAGAACAGCTCTGGACTTGGAAGGTGCTCACCCCACCAAAGCCCCTGCAGATGATTCAGTGTATGTTATATTAGTTCTGGACACATTAAAAACCCGGGCAGTTGAACTGTGACCCCTATTAAATTTTGCTGTTACAGAAAGGACGGGGAGAAAGGCAGATCCTGTCATTATTTTTCCTTAGAAAGGATGATCCAGCCACTGGCAGCCTTGGGACAGAGGCTGGTGTGAGAGTTTAACCCGGCTGGCAGCCAAACACCACGC